>NC_056582.1:2476238-2721238 GCF_018340385.1 Cyprinus carpio | reverse complement strand
ATTTCAGTAATCATCTTGTTAACTCAGGTGAGAATGTTGACAAGCACAAGGCTGGAGATCATTATGTCAGGCTGATTGGGTTAGAATGGCAGACTTGACATGTTAAAAGGAGGGTGATGCTTGAAATCATTGTTCTTCCATTGTCAGCCATGGTGACCTGCAAAAGAAACGCGTGCAGCCATCATTGCGTTGCATAAAAATGGCTTCACAGGCAAGGATATTGTGGCTACTAAGATTGCACCTAAATCAACAATTTATAGGTTCATCAAGAACTTCAATGAAAGAGGTTCAATTCTTGTAAAGAAGGCTTCAGGGCGTCCAAGAAAGTCCAGCAAGCGCCAGGATCGTCTCCTAAAGAGGATTCAGCTGCGGGATCGGAGTGCCACCAGTGCAGAGCTTGCTCAGGAATGGCAGCAGGCAGGTGTGAGCGCATCTGCACGCACAGTGAGGCGAAGACTTTTGGAAGATGGCCTGGTGTCAAGAAGGGCAGCAAAGAAGCCACTTCTCTCCAAAAAAACATCAGGGACAGATTGATCTTCTGCAGAAAGTATAGTAAATGGACTGCTGAGGACTGGGACAAAGTCATATTCTCCGATGAAGCCCCTTTCTGATTGTTTGGGGCATCTGGAAAAAGGCTTGTCCGGAGAAGAAAAGGTGAGCGCTACCATCAGTCCTGTGTCATGCCAACAGTAAACCATCCTGACACCATTCATGTGTAGGGTTGCTTCTCATCCAAGAGAGTGGGCTCACTCACAATTCTGCCCAAAAACACAGCCATGAATAAAGAATGGTACCAAAACACCCTCCAACAGCAACTTCTTCCAACAACAGTTTGGTGAAGAACAATGCATTTTCCAGCACGATGGAGCACCCTGCCATAAGGCAAAAGTGATAACTATGTGGCTCGGGGACCAGAATGTTGAAATTTTGGGTCCATGGCCTGGAAACTCCCCAGATCTTAATCCCATTGAGAACTTGTGGTCAATCCTCAAGAGGCGGGTGGACAAACAAAAACCCACTAATTCTGACAAACTCCAAGAAGTTATTATGAAAGAATGGGTTGCTATCAGTCAGGATTTGGCCCAGAAGTTGATTGAGAGCATGCCCAGTCGAATTGCAGAGGTCCTGAAAAAGAAGGGCCAACACTGCAAATACTGACTCTTTGCATAAATGTCATGTAATTGTCGATAAAAGCCTTTGAAACGTATGAAGTGCTTGTAATTATATTTCAGTACATCACAGAAACAACTGAAACAAAGCTCTAAAAGCAGTTTAGCAGCAAACGTTTTGAAAACTAATATTTATGTAATTCTCAAAACTTTTGGCCACGACTGTATGTATGCGCATTTAGACTGCACGTTTTGCTGCGTGATAGCAAGATATGGGGGTAATTTTTTTTTCTTTTATACACCATATAGTTTAGCAATATCACACGAAGAGTGCTGGTTTTCCCCCAAATATCAGCACGACTGCAAATGTAATTATGATTTTATACTGCGTTTGAAAAAAAAAACAAGTTAATATTAAGTAATTTACAGACACAATAGGCTACTGCCTTTTTTGTTCTATTTCGCCAACGAAAGTAGTTTCAAACAAAGCCACAGCCGAACCGCTTTGCCTCTCTAAGCAAAATTGCCACTAAATTGGACAAAATGCCCCTGGACAAACAAATTAAATCTATTGCGTCTGTTGCTAACAAAGTGTAAATTAATAGAAAGTGTTCATTTTAGGCGCTTTTACAGTATTGCGCATTATAACCAATCACAGACGATTCTGATGAGCTTAAGAATGCAATAGCCAATCAGAGGCGTTCAGATGAGTCTGAAAACTGAAACTCTACAGCTTTGTTGAATTCGCGAATTCTCTCATCATAAACAACAAAGCGCAGATGTACGATGTAAGTAAGGGATTAATTTCGCATTGTAGACGGTGATTATAACGATAGTTTTGTTTTTTGAGAGTGCGATAGATCAAAGTTAGTGATAATGTCATTTCTCTATAATTTATTTGCCTTTTGAATAAGTTAACCGTGGGAAGGAAACGTTATCAATTCATAGCCTAATGTTTTAATTAAATGGTAATCACATTAAATACAAATTCAGTCCCATTAAACATTTTACATGACACCCATGTCTGGTTCTTGCCTAAAAAGACAGGTTTATGATTGTTGTATTTAATAGATGTGGCTGATTTTAGCCTTACCCTGGAGTTGGTTCACCCTCCACCTATGCATGAAAGCATGATGAAAATATCATAATTTTAAAGATCGTGTTTATGCATTAATTTTGCAAATTTGTGTATGTGTGTGCAGCTGTCTGTGTTTAATAATTTTATCGCAGGGTGCTTTCGCTTTTGTTTATTATTACACTGTAAAGGGATATAAAGAACACATTTGTAATAAGTAGAAAAAAAAAATGGTCGGTTCTTACAAGGGACGTCCCATACTATGCACACCTCATATCAAACCATTTTACTGCAGCGTTTTCAAGATATAGGATAATTTTACATTTTAGAAGGCTATAAAGACCTCATTTCTAAAAAGTAGAAGAAATGATTGGTCGGTTCTTGTTCAGGATGTCCCATACTATATGCACACCTCATATCAAATCATTTCACTGCAGCATATTGGAGATATCGGACACCATTACAATTTAAAGGAGTATAGAGATCCCATTTCTAATAAATAGGAAAAAAACAATGGTTGGTTTTTATCCAGGACTATCCTAACTTGTTTTAATGATGAGCGAGCTGACATTTTGTAACTTTGCAAAAAAAAAAAAAAAAACCCCGAAGGCTATCAGATTACAATATAATTCTAGATATGGGGGCAAAAATGCATCTTTTTTTTAATATTTATGTCATGATAGTTAAGTAATGTCTAAGTATAACAAGAGCGTTGCTTTCCTGAAAGTGTGAGCGAGATCGCAAATGAATTTATTCTATACAACAGCTCAACAAACAAGATGCTAGTATGAAGTGTGTTATATTAGTCACAATACTGTCTGTTTATCTCCATTTCGGCAAGAAAAAGTTTTTAACAAAGCCAAAGTAAGACCAATTGTGCGTCTCCGAGCAGCACTGCGCTCATTCACAGTTATGAATGAGCTCATTCATTTGTTACGGAATTAATCTGTGTTTTTGAACAAATAATTTGAGTCAATGATTCAATGATTCAGTCAATGATTCAGTAGCCCATTCATAAAGACAATGTCCCAATCTGAATACTATCCATCCTAAATTCTATGTGATGTTAGTCATTTTCAATACTAAAGGGCAGATAGGGTGGATCAGGGGCGGACTGGCCATCGGGAGCACCGGGACATTTCCCGGTGGCCTGATGGTCATTCTGGCCTGCCGGCTGCCGCTGTGCAGTCGATCAGGGTGACGTGCAATAGGCTGGTATGCAACTGCGAATTAATTGACGGATTTATGAATCTACGAATCAAATGACACCACCACATGACCCAACATCAGCGAAGCACTGCCTAATTGGTTATATCCAGAGGCAGACTTCATCTTAGAAAACCGTGCAAGAAACGGAGCGTAAAAGCAAAGGAGGAGCAGAGCGGGAACGTATAAAAAAAGAGAAAAGCCCTGGCCACAGACGCATTAAGTTAATGCATATCCCAGCCATGTTCACCAGTAAGGGAGCAGGTCGGTCAGCATTACATTTACATTATATTTACTAGGGGTGGGACGGTTCACTGAAAAAAAAATCGAACTGTTCGGTTTTTCACACACGGTTCGGCACGCGCTGGAAACGCTGTTCAACTTAAATCTGACAAAGCATCTGTAATATGGTTTACTATAAATAACACGTAAAACAAACAGGGTTCAGTTAATATATGTTTCTGTTGATGGATGAACATTCTGGCTTCCCAGATATTACAACAACAGCGATGGGGAAAAAAAAAAAAAACCCGTGGACAAGCCATTCACTCTTGTTCAATACGAATACAAACACTGGATCAGTGCCATTCTTTTAAAGTGACAGTCTTTATATTAATTGAACAGCAACAACAAAGAAATCACTCACTGCTCTTGATTGAAAAGCTTTTGTAACTTTAATAAAGATTTATCTTTAATTTGTAGTCCAAAATGCAATGCTGTTTTACGTGAAAAAGCTGAGCTGTTCCACCCCTTATATTTACCTAATCATTTGGCAGACGGACGCTTTCATCCAAAGCGACAATAGATACAAACTATTCTAAAAAAAAAAAATTACAAATATATATAATGATAGAAGTTTTAAAAGAGCATCTTTATGACAAACTAGCACACTGTTTTACATATGGGGACACAGAATTTTTTTAGTGCCAAATTTGACCAGAAATTTTGATTTTCCATTTCTAGCCTACAATATGTAGTATAGTCTACAATGTTTATTAATTTATTTTGAAGGTGACGAAGGAAGCAACAGTAGCACTAGTGCTCCAAGTGCTCCTGCTGTTAAACAAAAGGGGGTGGACAGTTCAGCTTTTGAGTCAGAGCAGGAACCTTCCGGTAAAGTTTAAGCTATAAGCAAAACTAAACATGCTGGCTATACTCTTAGAACAATATGTGCTTTTATGATTTATAAGATCATCAGTAGTAGGACTGTGATCATGGGGGACATACAATTAATGGCTGCACAATTAATATAGATTATTGAAAGTGTTTATTTCATATTGCAGAGAAACTAGATGTGCAGAGTGAGAGAGAGAGAGAGAGAGAGAGAGAGAGGGATTCAGGGAAAGATGATATAGATGGTGGATTCCTAGTGAGTTTTTGAGGGTTTATTTATTTATCCATTCATATTATGTATGGTAGTCTGCCTGTTACATCAACTAAACAGGGTTAGCCTACAAGTTTAGCAGTCTGGTGGACACATGAATTGGGTGGTGGTGACTGCACCAACAAAGGTGGCCTGGGGTGGAGTCAAATTCCCGGCCTGATTTACTGTCCCAGTCCACCACTGTACTATTTAGGGCAGATTACTGGACGCAGGGAATCACTGGCTTCGTTTCTAAACGAGTCAGCCGTTCTGAATGAGTCAATGAATCACTCATTAAGACAGAGACTTGCTGCCACCTACTGGTAGCTTTCATATTTATTTAGTCATGACAGTCTTAAAACCACCAAGGTGCTCTCTCGAAAACACACTGCAAAATATGTTAATTATCACTATCAAAAAAAAAACAATATTGAATGTGCGCTTGTAGTATACTTCAAATCTTAAATATACAGTATATATATATGTATGGTTAATATTAATGTAATTGTGAGCACACTGGGGTTTAACAAAAGGTAATCCGACCCGCACAAGGGGACATTTTCTCCAATCCGGCCCTCAACCTTAAATGAGTTTGACACCCCTGGTCTAGATGATGTCGTCTCCACTTCTGGATAACTGATCAAATGGTGAGAACAGGTATGTGCACACTTCATACTCTTTTGCATTCCAGATACTTTCTTACTGATATAGCTATTTCTTCATTGTTACAGGTTTCCTTTAGAGAATGATACGTTGTCAGAAATCACATACTTTTAGAATATGTATTTAATTATCTTGACCGTTAATAGTGTTTCAGGTTTTGTCTGTTTGTTTGTTAGTCAGTCATTTTAATATAATTTAGAGAGTTAACATTTGCAGATTTGCAGAGTTTCACACAAAACAAAAGTTCAATTTATAGCTTGTTTTTCAGTAAACTAATCAAGGGTCTGAATAGTTCTTAAAGTCACTATATATGTTAGTATATATTATATATATATATATATATATATATTAAAATTTAATAATCTATAAATGATTTGAAAAATATTAGGCTTAGGTGTGCATTTGGGAACATACAAATCAAAACCTCATTCAATGCCTTTGGCTTTTAACTCATCCTTTACTCTCTTCAGGTAGTCAGGGTCTGGATAGCCGTAACTGAGGACAAAAGAAAAGATATACTAGTAATAATAGATATACAAGTTCAAAAACACTGTTTTTTTACATGAATCTCAAATACATGTCATGCTTGATTACTGGTTTTACCAAACATGATAGAAAATTTAAAGCAAACTTTATATGAAAACATACCTTTCAGGCCCACCGTTTCTATTGGTCTTATGATGAACATCATTCCAGGTGACGACATTATCCATTCCAGAAGTTGTAGATTTCCCAACAGTAAAGATCAGTTTCTGTTTAAAAGCCTTTTGCAGCAGTGCAAGTACTTCCTTTCCTTCATCATTGTCTGGCAAGTACGCACAACAATTTGTCCCATGAAAAGGCTTTCCCGGGTTTGGATGCTTCTCCTAAACATTTAAAAAAAAAAAAAAAAAAAAAAAAAAAAAAAAATCATATGTACCAAATGTTTTCATGTACCATAACATTAATCAATACTATGTAAAAACCAAAATGGACATACAGTACAAAGGAGGTCACAGATATCATAGAGGTTTCTGGTTTAATAATAACAGCTAATTGAGAGAACTGTAGAAACTATTTATACTTTATATTGTCTGTTTGTGCTTTCATTGTTTTTTCTGCAGTTTGTGTGCTTCCTCAACAGCAGGGGTGTCCAGTCCTGTTTCTGGAGGGACAATGTCCTGCAGAGTTTTGCTCCAAAGCACTTACCTTCAACTTTTTAGTCATTCTGAAGACCTTGATTAGCTGGTTCAGATGTATTCAATTAAAGTTGGAGCTAAACTCTGCAGGACAATGGCCCTCCAGGAGCAGAGTTGACATCCCTGGAGCACACAGTCTGTAGACCGGGGTGTCCAGTCCTGTTCCTGGAGTTCTGCCTACCTACAGTGTTCAGCTCCCGCCATGATCAAACACACCTGTCTGTAATTATCAAGTGCACCTGAAGATCTTAGTTAATGAAGTGTTTTTTTTTTATGTATGTAGGTATGTATATCTACAAAAAGGGTTTTTGACAAATGTTATATAGATTTTGAGAAGTGTTTTTTTATGTTTTTTTTACATACTCTTACCGTCTGAATACCACTGGGTATGTCATAGGTGATTTCAATAGTGCCACAGTATGGATATCCAGGGAGACTCCATCTGCTGTTTGTTACATGCATTTTTCCATCTGGTTGGTTCCCCTCCATTTTCCCAAAGACTTCCTTACACACAGGACAGATGGGTCCCAGACTCTCCACTGACCTCCTTATACATTCCTGACAGAATTCATGTCCACATTTCAGTTTTCTCTTGTCAGTGAAGCTGTCCATACAAATAGTACATGTCTCCTCTTCAGCATGAGCACCTTTACTGTCATGTCTAGAATTTCCTTCTGAATCTTCATTGAAACCTGTATCTGCTTTGCCTTGCATTCTTAAATTCCCTCTCTCATCCCGTTCTGCTCCACCCACTGCTCCTGGTCCATATTCAGGCGTCTGATTCCAGTTGATTTCTCTTGAATGAGGAATGTCGCCTGAGTATCCAATCAGTTTCTTCATTTTGTCATCAAACACATTCTGTGTCTTCTCAATATCGGTAATAACAGGACCGAGATGTTCTGGCAGTCCAACAAGCCTCCAGGGACTGAGTTCATCTGCTGCAACGACACAATGATGCTGCTGCTGAAGTTTCTCTAATAGTGGTGCCACATCAGTTTTATCTGTAGGGGTTGTGAGTTTACAGCTGACAGTGGCTGAGGCAAGTTTCTGGTAGAGTTGTGTTAAAGCTCTGAGGGCATGACTTTCAAGATTAATATGTTGAACTCCTTTAGATCGAGCTTGAACCTTAATGACATTTTTCTGCAGTTTTTCTTCATGAAATGACACTCCATACTTTGTTTCAAGCTGTGACAATTGTTCTTTATAGGAAAGATTCATCAGATCCCAATGAACCTTGTCCATCTCAAGTTGAGTCGGAAAGTCTTTAGTGTCCATGTCCAGTGAAAACCTGCCTTGTGGAGAAACGTTGTTATCTACATCAGTTTCGTTTGATTTATCTTTGAATTGTTGTTCCACTCCTGTTGTCTCTCTTTTAATCAGGTCTGTAAATTTATTCGGTCCAAAGAACAGACAATTACTGGCAGACATGGTCAACATCAACTTTGCCTCCTCTGACTGGATGGTATGAATTGCCTCCTTCACAATATCTAAATTCATGTCTTTATGATTAATGGCAGCATCACTAAAATTAACCACACAATTACTGACAAGTTTCTGAAAGTCCTCGGAGGCTTTGGAGACAGAATCACTGCTTGATCTCTGGGTGGATTTGAATGAGACTGACACTTCTGCATGCATAGTGACTCCATGTTGTTTCTCAATTCTCTCTACCTCCTTTCTGTAAGCATGATGCAGATACCAGAACTGATAGAGGGGTACAGTGAGTCCAGCTGAGGTCTCGGGGGTCCTTTTAAATGTTTTTGTGATCTCGACATCATTTGAAGCTCTGTTAGCTGCAACAACGTCCTCACTATTGTTTGTGTCTTCTGATACTACTGAAGTAACAGGTTTAGTGTTGTTCACCTAAAACATATGATGGGATTTCATTTAAGAATTTTATACCCACAGCTAAATGAAGAGAACTGAATTAATACCAAATTATTGCTACAGGTCATAGATGAGTTTACTACTACTGTACTAAGAGTCTGAACTGAAATAGTTTAACAGTAACTAGTGTGTATTGTAGTAGGTCCGGCAGTTTTCTTTAGTTATGTGTATGCTCTCAGCAATCAAAAGCCTAAAAACTGATGAATAAACTGATGAGATGATTGTGTCAGTGCCATAATTCTAGATAAAGTAAACATACCTTTGATGATGAAGCTTTGTTCTCCTCCAGCAGGGACTTTTCTACAGTCACAGAATGTGCTTCGTTCAGATAAATGTGTGCAGTCACTTCCTTATCTCCTTTAACTTTACCATCCTTAATATTTTTAAAGTGAAGAGATGCAGTTCTGTGATATTTTAAAACCTTTAGAGCTACAGAAAAAAAAGTGCATTTAGTACACAGCCTTTAAACAATAACATAGAGGCACATGTAACATCAAGGCAGTTTTATTTAATGACATGGGTACTACAACACAACGTGGTTTATGAGGACACATCATGTGTCCCTGTAAACCAAAAGGCTTAAAAAAAAAAACAGCCCAAACAGTGTTTTTTGAAACTCAAAATTGGATGTAGTTTTCTTTGAGGTTTAGCTTCAGGTGTGGGGTTAAGGTAAAGGGGATAGAAAATCCAGTCTGTACAGTATAAAAACCATTACACCTATGGAGAATCCCTGTAAACTACATATGTAAGGGGACCCATAAATCAAACCGTTGTTTCTTTGTATGACAGATGGAAATAGTGACCTTTTAATCGCATTTTATACTCAAATAAAGCAAAATAAAACATACTGGATCAAAGTGTGACACTCCACTTTACTACTTTACTCATTATTTCTAAAATAAATCTTCTCTTCTGTTTGTTACCATACCCCCAACAGTGGTATTTTCCCTTCTGTATTAATATGTACAAATATTGTATGTATTTTAGCTATTTCAGATACTAGCATCCATGAGATGATGACAAAAATGTATTGTATATATGATATTTTCTCACCTGTTGATGGTGTTATCTGCACCTCCGCACATGATGGGTCATCCATGAGTTTAACGCTGTGGACTGATGCTGTTCCTTCCAGTCTGGACAACCAGCTCTGAAGGGCTTTCTGTAATCTTGCTCTCCATCTCTCTGGAAATGGTTCTGTCCAGTCCACTTTGATTTTAAATCCAGCGATATCCAGTGGTGCTGAAGGTTGAGGCATTTCATCACCAGCTGTATAAATGTCCTGTCAGAGGAAAAACAGTTATGAATGCAGACTCTGAATTTCCATTGTTGATATTGCTCGTATTATTAGAGCATTTTATTTATTACTTGTAATTTGTATTTGCAAATTCATAAATGGTTGCAGACTGCAGTAATAAAGAAAATAAGACACAGTAGTCCATCCTCGGCTCTTAAAATACTGAGGGAGGGAATAATCTGGTGTGAATGGTATGCTTATTTCA
This sequence comes from Cyprinus carpio, assembly GCF_018340385.1. Classification (NCBI taxonomy): domain Eukaryota; kingdom Metazoa; phylum Chordata; class Actinopteri; order Cypriniformes; family Cyprinidae; genus Cyprinus; species Cyprinus carpio. Next base: position 2,711,255 of record NC_056582.1, on the reverse strand, counting down.
GATAAACACCAGACAACAGATATAAAGTCTGGGAGCAAAACTATGAAAAAATAATGTTTCAATTTACCAGTAAAATGGTTGTTTGATAAGTAAAACAAATATAAGTATTAACAAGTAACAAAACAATCCATTTTCATTTGCACGATATGCTTTGGCATTTAATAATTCATGAATATGGTATTACTGATATTGTGGAAAGATAATGGTGCTCAGAAAATCTATTGCTCTAGTCTTTAGTCAGTACCTCCTCTGACAGTAAGTATGGCTGACACATGGTCAAGTTTTGATACATCATGTCATCCAGAGATGGTCCAGCATCTTGACCCTCAGTGTCTGCTGTATACAAGTCCTAACAAAAAAAAAAAAAAAAAAAAACATAAGACACTGTTTAAAAAAATATTTCAGTCTTTTGAAAAAATTATAACTCTATATATTTCAACTCAGTATATCTGGATAAGATGTCCCAGCAGTCCCAGTAGACCTTCATACTTTGTTCGTACTGTAGGATGTACTGTAAATACAACAGACTGCAGCCTATTGCAATTTTCTATTGTTTAACTCATGACACAAACAAAAAATACAGTCTACAACAACTACTACAGTCAGACTTACTAACTTACTAACAAATGGTGAATATGTTTCGCTGAATCCAAATAATCTGTTAGTATTTAAATTGATGGCTCAATTGGACTGAAAAGACTTTGTGTAAACACCTTAACCGTGGCCTTTTAATTTAATTTTATTTTATGGAAAGTGTACAACACAAGGGTTTTACAAGCTTATGAAGTTATGCCATTTTCACTTACACAATCAAATAGTTCATAATCAATATTTTATAAGCACTATTTTATCTACATTATATTATAATAATATTTTTATTAGATTATCTACCATAATAATCATTTGTGTCTGTGGCTTAGCGTTCATATAAACACTACATTCAGATTCATCAGTCAGAATGATTTCATTCCGATTGAAACAAAAGTTGTCTGTGTAAATGTAGCCAGTATTATTAGTACTATTGTTTTTATAAAAATTATTAAAAGCCGGCTATTTTGTTTTGAATGTGGATTTTAGTTTTTTTTTTAATTCAGGATGTGCAAACTACTATATATTGCAAACTACTTCTAGGAGAATAATGCAATTCACACCAAAGTTTGTCAACATGATGCCAAGACACTTAAGATGCTAAATTGTGAAGAGTTTTTGGATATCTTGAATGGTTTTGTCATGGCGATTTATTAAAATAAACGGAACAAAAACAGAAATAGTAGTTGTCTTTTATCTTTAAAGTGCATTATCCCAAATCCTCAAAACTTTGTTGCATATGGAGAACTAAGTAATTCTTAGGAAACATGCTTAGTTTAATGAATTTCTGTAATATTAAGGTTATCCGCTACACTACGAATATCATGTAACAATGGGTAGACTAGACAGCGGAACATTTGACAATAAGATCTTTTTCGCAGGTTGCATCAAAGGCATTACTGCTGTATAAACTTAATTTATGACGATTCCATTCACAATGATCTCAACTTTATTCACGTCATCTAAGAACAAAACAATTGTGCTGTTCATTCTTGATTCTGACATAACGCTTTTGTGGCCAACAACCTTTGCGACTGCTAAACTACACTCTTGCACAGAAAAGTGTTCCACGGGGACAACTTTAAAGGGGTCCTATTGTGCTCGTGTACAAAGTCTTGATTTTGTTTTGGGGGTGTACTAGAACTGGCTCTCACACTAGGTTTTTCAAAAAACACATTATTTTTCACATATTTTACATTATTACAACACTGCTCTCCTCGGCTCGAATAGTTCCTGTATCAAACAAAGGCCCGCCTTCTGAAATGCAGTGTGTGCTGTGATCGGTTAGCTGGGTCAGTGTGTGCTGTGATCGGTTAGCTGGGCCAGTGTGTGCTGTGATCGGTTAGCTGGGCCAGTGTGTGCTGTGATCGGTTAGCTGGGCCAGTGTGTGCTGTGATCGGTTAGCTGGGCCAGTGTGTGCTCTGATCGGTTAGCTGGGACAGTGTGTGTTGTGATCGGTTAGCTGGGCCAGTGTGTGCTGTGATCGGTTAGCTGGGCCAGTGTGTGTTGTGATTGGTTAGCTGGGCCACTGTGTGTGTTGTGATCGGTTAGCTGGGCCACTGTGTGTTGTGATTGGTTAGCTGGGCCAGTGTGTGCTGTGATTGGTTAGCTGGGCCAGTGTGTGTTGTGTTGTGGTCGGTTAGCTGGGCCAGTGTGTGCTGTGGTCGGTTAGCTGGGCCAGTGTGTGCTGTGGTTGGTTAGCTGGGCCAGTGTGTGTTGTGGTCGGTTAGCTGGGCCAGTGTGTGCTGTGGTTGGTTAGCTGGGCCACTGTGTGTTGTGATCGTGTTAGCTGGGTCAGTGTGTGCTGTGATCGGTTAGCTGGGCCAGTGTGTGCTGTGATTGGTTAGCTGGGCCACTGTGTGTGCTGTGATTGGTTAGCTGGGCCACTGTGTGTGCTGTGATTGGTTAGCTGGGCCAGTGTGTGCTGTGATCGGTTAGCTGGGCCAGTGTGTGTTGTGATTGGTTAGCTGGGCCAGTGTGTGTTGTGATCGGTTAGCTGGGCCAGTGTGTGCTGTGATCGGTTAGCTGGGCCAGTGTGTGCTGTGATCGGTTAGCTGGGCCAGTGTGTGCTCTGATCGGTTAGCTGGGACAGTGTGTGTTGTGATCGGTTAGCTGGGCCAGTGTGTGCTGTGATCGGTTAGCTGGGCCAGTGTGTGTTGTGATTGGTTAGCTGGGCCACTGTGTGTTGTGATCGGTTAGCTGGGCCACTGTGTGTTGTGATCGGTTAGCTGGGCCAGTGTGTGCTGTGATCGGTTAGCTGGGCCAGTGTGTGTTGTGATCGGTTAGCTGGGCCAGTGTGTGCTGTGATCGGTTAGCTGGGCCAGTGTGTGTTGTGATTGGTTAGCTGGGCCACTGTGTGTTGTGATCGGTTAGCTGGGTCAGTGTGTGCTGTGATCGGTTAGCTGGGTCAGTGTGTTGTGATCGGTTAGCTGGGTCAGTGTGTGCTGTGATCGGTTCGCTGGGCCAGTGTGTGCTGTGATTGGTTAGCTGGGCCAGTGTGTGCTGTGATTGGTTAGCTGGGTCAGTGTGTGTGCTGTGATTGGTTAGCTGGGCCAGTGTGTGCTGTGATCGGTTAGCTGGGCCAGTGTGTGTTGTGATCGGTTAGCTGGGCCAGTGTGTGTTGTGATCGGTTAGCTGGGCCAGTGTGTGCTGTGATTGGTTAGCTGGGCCAGTGTGTGCTGTGATCGGTTAGCTGGGCCAGTGTGTGTTTTGATCGGTTAGCTTGGCCAGTGTGTGTTGTGATCGGTTAGCTGGGCCAGTGTGTGCTGTGATCGGTTAGCTGGGCCACTGTGTGTTGTGATCGGTTAGCTGGGTCAGTGTGTGCTGTGATTGGTTAGCTGGGCCAGTGTGTGTTGTGATCTGTTAGCTGGGCCAGTGTGTGCTGGTGATCGGTTAGCTGGGCCAGTGTGTGCTGTGATCGGTTAGCTGGGCCAGTGTGTGTTGTGATCGGTTAGCTGGGCCACTGTGTGTTGTGATCGGTTAGCTGGGCCACTGTGTGCTGTGATCGGTTAGCTGGGCCAGTGTGTGCTGTGATCGGTTAGCTGGGCCAGTGTGTGTTGTGATTGCACTCGGTGCCTGTTCGGGAAATATCATGCCCCTTACCATAGCCTCCTGCTGCAAGCTTCAGTGTAAATATTGCGTCAAACCCGCGATTTAAACCCAGATGATTGTAACCACTCTAAGCTCGTCTGCCTTGGGAAAGCTAGCGTGTCTCCGACATTGATGAGAGATTTTATGTGTTTATTTGTTATCTATGTTTTTTTATTGTTTCTTTTAATTATTTATATGTTAATGCTTTGGCAACTTTTAAAGTTTAGCTTAAATTTGTTTTGTTGTGATTCTAGAAAGAGAGAGAGATTCATATATATACTCACATATTCGTCGTATAAGTCCATTGCTTTGACAGTCTGTTCCTCCAAACGGCAACTGAAAGAAAACTTTAGCTTATTATTAACTTTAGGTAAATAGGAACGAGTCCTTTATTTCACAAAAAAAAAAAAAAAAAAAAAAAAAGGTAGGCTTTTAAGATCGACTTGCTACTATTGCTAAAACGTATAAGATAATGTCGATGCTGAATTTCTCCCCGCATTTGTTGTCAGGTCGATTTGACAATATAAATAACAGTGAAACACCTTTACTTTCATTTTCATTTTGTGAAGTGTATACATTTCTGTTAAGAAAAGAAAAGAAAAAAAAAAACATTTCGAGCAGTTTATCTAAATTTGATGCGTCTTGATGTCTTCACACATTATTCATGTATTTTTTTTTCTTTATTCTTTAGACTGCAGACGTCGACTGTTGACGGCCAAAGTGAAGGACAATATCGTTATTACTTACTGCGCATTTCGTATATTTCCATAATACTGTCGACAATATCACCGACACACAAGAAACAAAACTGGCTCTTATTCTTGTACTTACCGAGAACTGTGAGCTGAATGAAACTAAGCTATCAACCTTCAGGTCAGCTGGTTGTTAAGACAAACGAAACGAAACTCATGAGGCAGCAAACAACACGTTTGAGAAAATAATAAAAGGGGGGGGGGGGGGGGGGTGTTAAGACAAATGAATCTTGTATAAAAGTGGACGGTGTGAACCAGTTTTTGTATTAAAAGTGGAAGGTGTGAATATGTGCTATAAATATAACCATACTAATAAATATAATAATATAAATACAAACCCTGACCAGACTGATTAAAGACAGTCATCTGTATATAGAGAGTAGCTTCAGGCACACATGAGCACTAAAGATCCGTGGCCTAATTCTTGGGGTTTGAGGGATCGTTTTTATGGATTATGGACTAGCCAGAACCAAGTTAAAATACCTCAATGATGAATATATTTCTTGCATACACATTTTCACTTCACAAGATGTTAACTGATGAACTGGAGCCGTGTTGATTGATTATTTAGGGCCTAATGTAAAGAATTCTTTAATCCCCTTTTACAGTTATGATTTTATAATGCATGAAATCGCATATTTTAATCTAAATGATTCCATTAATTTAGTATTTTCTTGTTATTTGCCGTGAGATGTAGTTGGGTAGCTGGCTGAAATCATTTGTTTTATGGTAAATGAGTGAAAGTTGGCAACCCTGCATCAGGTTACAGATTTATTTGTATTCACTTATTTAAAGTCACCTGTGACTGACAGATATGCAGTCATTTATGGATTGTTATCGCTTAATTGTATTTGTAATCTATAGTAGGTTTTTTTTTATTATTATTATTATTATTATGTGAGTCTATAAGCTGTTGACTGATAGAATCAATGTTATTGATCAGACATGTGATCCACCTAAAGACTAAAAAAAGAAAATCTGACCAGGACCCAAGCCACAACCACTTATTTTTATTATTTTTTATCCACCTAAAGACTAAAAAAAGCAGGAAAATCTGTCTGACCCTGACCCAAGCCACAACCACAGCACTTATTTCATAAAGTGGCCGTTGAGTCAACTGACTGCTCATGAAAGAGACTTTGGCTGAGAAATACTGGCTTCTGCCATTTCAGCACGTGCCACAGTTAAACAGTTCATTATGTTTCCGTAACATTCGCTATTTCTACTTAACCAAGAAAAGTAGTAAGTCTTTTTAGTGGCAACATGTATCTGTGTGGAAAAAGAGCAGATTTGACCTTTTGGTAAGTCCATGTATGTTCCTTGAGGAAAAACTCATTCAACAGAGCTTCGCATAAAACAATAAAAACTTGACCTCTACTTAAATGCTGTAACTTCTGCAATGTGTTAGAAGCTCAATTATATACATCTGATTTAGCGCAACACTGTCACTGCATGTCATCAAAAAGACAAAACTGCACCTTTAAACAAGTAACATACAACTTATTGCATTTTTGTAATTAAAGGACAAGGTAATTAACTAGTTCAATTTTCCTGAAATTTAGAGACTATTATTTTCAATATGCTAGTTACAGGAATTTATGGTCTAGGTGTTACCATCAAGACTTCCAACAGCAGTTTTATTTTTCTTTTGTAGCATACAGTAGCCTACCTTTCTTTTTCAGAAAAATAAAAAAATAATAAAACAAATCATGTTTTCATGTTTCTATGCACACTGAATTAAGGCCTTATCCTGAGGTCCTAAATGTTATTTTACAACATGTTGACCCTCCTAAAGTCAAGGAAAATGTCATCCTATTTCTTTTAATACAGACTGTATATCCAGCCAGTACATCACATGAGCCGAGTCTAGCAGATGTGTTTTTCTTACACAAATGCAGAGAATGTGACCAGAGCACAAAATACTGAGATCCCTGAACAGTAACCTGATTATTTACTTGGCTTGGGATGTTCGCCCTTTTATATTTGCAGCAAAATGCTTGCTGCCACATCAAAAACAGGCTGACAATACATAAATAAAACAAAATAGCAATACACTTATTATACATGGTTAAATGAAGTAAAATGTTGCTCTGAATGTGCTAATATGCCACAGAAAACAGGACAAAAGTATTATCAGCATTCAAGTCTGTTCTGGAACAAGTAATTGGTTTCATATTCTACATGACATTTACACATTTTTTTTTTCAACCAACACAAATTTTACACATTATGCTTTGTAAAAAAATCTCCAGAAGCTGCACTGGGACTCGGCGTGGGATCAGGAAAGAATGAGCGCTCGGTTTGGGGCATGAGACTTTAGAGAGCGAAGGTACCGCCTTGCTTTCTCCGTCATGATCAGCTGGTCCTTCGTCCGTCCACAGACCACCGTTTCCCAGACTGGAGACATCTATCAGAAGAAGAAAAGGATAAGGATATCAGGATTTAATTACTGTTGCTGACAATTCAACAGTAAAATTATTTTATTGTTAAATAATCATGTGGTAATGCCTATATTTGTCTAGTGAAAACACTTTATTTACAGAAATAGTTCACCCCAAAAAGAATATTTTGATGAAAATGTGTCTCCCTCAGTCTATCACAGACGTGGATGAGTTTGTTTCTTCATCAGGTTTGGAGAAATGTAGCATTGCATCAGTGTCTCAGCAATGGATGCTCTGCAGTGAATGGGTGCCGTCAGAATGAGTCCAAACAGCTGATAAAAACATCACAATAATCCACTCCTGTTTCTTCATAGGGTTTGGAGAACATCTGGAGAAGACAAAAGCTCTCATTCTGACGGCACCCATTCACTGCAGAGCATCCACTGCTGAGACACTGATGCAATGCTACATTTCACCAAACCTGATGAAGAAAAACTCATCTACATCTTGTATGGCTTGAGGGTGACACATTTTCAGAAAATGTCAATTTTTGGATGATCTATCCCTTTAACAACACATAACCAATGTCTGTCATCAGTGCATAAAGAGTTTTGCATAATAACACACTTAACAGTTATGAACTGAGCCAAAACTAAAGGATGACTAAAAATAATAGTGCTGTGTTTTTTTTTTTAATTATTTATGAATGTAATTTATTTAATCATGTTTGTTTTGTAAACGTGTCTGATGTAACAGCACTTACAGGTAACGGAGGACTCTGTTTCAGTGTCGGAGGCACAGGTTTAGTGGGCAGCCCACTCTCATTCGGGCCAAGAATAAATCCTTGATCCAACACGTTCTCTTCCTTCTTCACTCCACAGGAGGACACGAGAGGGAGCGACCGCGCCATCTGAGCCTGGGGTTTCAAAACACAAAACATGCTTTAAATCTGTTCGGTGACACCGGGCAAACGCAAGCCCGTCGCTCCGGTTTCTGTACCTTCTGGCTGGTTTTGACCATGTGTTTAATTTGCTGCTTTCGTGCAGCAGCAGTCTCACTGCAGTCAATGACATCCAGAGCCAAAGACTTGCGCACTTTCTTCATCGGCGGCCGGTACTGTTAAGAGACACAAATCATTCAATATAACCGCAAACTGGCAAATAAACAAGTAACTTTTGTTTTATGTATTTGGATGTTTTATGCCATGTCAGCATTTTATGCCACTTTCAAAATATATATAAAATAAATGAATAAAATTTAATTGGTCGATAAATCACTAATAAACATTAAAAAGGAAAGGTGAAAAAAACATATCTGATATATATGATAAATGGTCCATCAAGCATAAAAAACAACAATAATCCAGAAACAGCTTGTACATGATATTATTTGTTCTCCGTGTGCCGTCTTACCACTTGCTTGCGTTTCTTCTCTGTAGGAGTTTCATCTTCTACTATCAGCTCGATTCCTGCCTCACTGCGCAACATTTCTTTAAGGTCTTCCTCCAAATTTGGGGTCGGAGGTAAGAGAACCAAAAGAGAGACACAAAAAACTCTATCAAAACTAGAATATCAAACAGGAGGTTGAGCATCAGGGAGTTGTATGTGAGATTTAAACACCACAATAACAAGTAAAACTCTCACCAGGGGCCGCAGAGGGCCGTATTTCTCCAAGGCGTTTTTAAATGGAGTGGGGGTCCGGGGAGTCGTGTCCAGATCAGATTTGTGATTTGGTGTGATAAACCTACAGGAGCACAAATGAGAAGTTTAACAGTGACATCTGAACTCAAACAATGTGAATAAAGCTCTCTGTGAAGGCTGAGACGCACAAAGAGTTCTCCTTCTGCGTGAGCGGGGTTTTGTCCCGGTGCAGGGGGGTCGAGACGAGGGCCTTCTGGCTGCAAACAGGAGTCGACGTCAGAGAAGGATTCTCCAGGTCCAGCGTGTCTTGCTTGGTCCACATATTAAAGAACTGTAAAAACAGCAAAATGATAATGAAACTCTTTTACAGTAAATAAATGAGCTACTAATGAAGCCTTTCTGAATCAAACATGTTTGATGGTTTCTGTTGAAGGATTTGTGAATGGGTGTGAAAAACAGATTTATTTAGATGGCAACTTCTAGATTTTGCCTGGAAACCTATTGCATTTTTCACAAATAAAGAACTGTTATTAAATAGGAATTCGACTCTCTAACAAGGAGAGTACCCAACACAATAAGTCTGAGTGGGACACTTATTTTTTCTTCATATACTGTGCCATCAAAATAAAAGTCCTGCTTCCAAAACATAATAATAATAATAAAAATAAAAAAACTGCCAAAGATCAGGTAGTATATGGGTTGACCGGAGTGCTAACTGCTGGATCTGGACCCTATTAAGGTGTAAATGTGGCAGTGATGTGAAAGCGTGTGTGGTACCTGTGAAGGAGAGAAAGGCAGGATTTTGACCGGTGTGCTCTTGGGGGTCATGGAGTCGCTGGAGTCTGGGGAAAGGGCGATGCGGCGGCGACTGCGGCGGCTCAGGATGGACGGAGGCGTCGCCCCGCCGGGTGAGATGGGGATGAGCTCCCCTTTGCTGCCCTTGCTGAGCTCCTGCAGGGTGCTGCCCTCCAGACGAAACTGAAGCAGCTCGGAGCTCTGGCTCTCCTCCGGCAGCTCAAAGTCCGACATCGTACACCAGCCCTCCAGATCCTTGGAGAAGAAATTATTACTATTGTCAGACCATAGACTGGAAAAAAAAACATGGGCGTAGTGTCCGTGACGTCACCCCTAGGTTTCTGAAGAGCATTTTTGAAGCCCAAAGTGGGCGGAGCTGGTCTCTGAAACCACACCAACCCTGCTCGATGGTGGCGACCGTAGCGGCAATCCAGCTGTCACTCAAGTGGCCACGCCCTTAATTATGCAGAACTTTTAGACTTAATATAATTTAAATGCATTACAGTTGTCATGAAGAGGAAAAGTTGCGGAAATTAGGTTGTAACTAAAGTGGGCTGTGCCTTATTTTTTTCTGATGTGGAGTTTTTAATTTTTTTTTAAGTTGCAAAATTGTTTGTTTTGATTGGGTTTGGGGGGGAATTTTGTTTAGGTCAACACCAAAACACATGCATAAATTAACTTACACTTTTTTTTTTTATGCATAAATTACTTTTTTGTTTTTTTTTTAACCGTTTTAAAAAGGTTTGGAGTCTATATGTAGGAGATAATCCACAGCAAGTTTGGTTTGTTTTTAACGTGGTGTCAAACTTTTATTTTTTATCTTTTATTAACTTATTTTGTCTAATTTTGTGTTGAAAAGTATATAATAAATTTGATTCAAAGTTATTTAAATTAAAAATACTCAGTTTCCTAAAAACATGTAAAATTGAATTTGGATTAACCTATTAACCTGCACCTGGACGCCAACACACTGAACGCTCATTGTTTCCATACGTCAGTGTTTACGAACAGATTAAATGAAACGGGACAAAATTCATCTTTACAAACTACACATCATTATAAAGATCTAAGCCTCAAGCATCAATGACAGATCGCCGTTTTTCAATGGAAAGCTTATAAAGAATGTATTTGCTAAATTTGTGTAAGCAGTACACATCAAAACATGCATACTCAAAATGCAGTACATACCAGATTCATTGTAATAGCGAGTCATAAACACATCCACAGCTGTAAATCCTGGTTTAGTTAGAAAGGTAAGGGTCCACTGAACGACATCTCAGAGCACTTTTAGTCCAATTATGTTGCAATATGGATATAATTCCTTTGTTTACGTCTCAGTTCTTCGGGGGCAGTATTGTTTGTATCCGTTAGGGAATAACTCACGATCAGAAAACTGTGTCTTGGTAGTAAAAACAGCATGGTTTTGTAGCATACAGTGTCACAAACAGAATGAGACGATCCACCAAAAAAATGTCAAAGACAAGCGGAATATTGTATATTTGAATTCTGGCGCACTCTCATCATCTATTGGTGGCGTAACTTGGCGATCGGCTTTTTGCACAAAAATTCCTTCCTTTTTTTTTTTCTTCAACATTTTTCTTATAAGTGTGCGTGTTTTGTGGGGAATGTGGCTGTATCTGCATGATTACCATCTCTATGGCTGATAATCAGCGTGTGATAGACAGCTATCAGTGTGGATGCGGTCCATACGAATAGAGTGTGATTACTGAATATATGGGGCATCTGTATGATTACCATTTGTATTACTGGCCATCAGCACGTGATGACTGACTGTTTGAGTGTCTATCAGTGTAAATGCTATGTTTCTAGCAATCTCACGATGGAGTGTAATTGGCATACATAGTTAATTATTTTTTATTTGTCTTATTTTTATTCTTATTGTATTTTTCTAGTGCTCAAATAAAACACTTATAAGATGTCTAAGATTCTGTCTATTGTTTTATAATTGAAAAACTATACATTGGTATGTTTAATAGTTTGTAGAACCCTTCAATACATTTGGTAAATATTTTTCCTGAATATGTCGCGTCACTTTCACTTTTTCAGATTCAAAATAGAAACTCATGAGACATGTGACTTTCAACTTTTCTTGTTTGCTCCAGGACTGATTTCATGTATTTTTATATGAAAAAAAAAAAAAATCAGTGTGGTGCAATTTTTTTCAAGCACTTCAGTGTCTATAACTTAATCTTTTTGAGCATTATCAACTCTGGATGATGAAAAGTAAAGGGTCTTCTTTCCAAAGACACCAAAATTGTGTGTGTAGCACACTGAAGTAAGAAAGGTTGCAATTTTAAGTTATGTAGGGCATTTTCAGCTGCGAGGGGGTGCTGGCTAACAGGTTAAATTGATTAAAAACCTTTACAATAGTAAACCATTTTCTCAAAGCGGTACAAATATTACAATTCAATAAAATGTTTAACAGATAGAAAGCTCTGATATGTACATATCAGAAATAAAGCCATTTCTGTTAGGTATTTTATCTAGGGGTTGTTAGATCTAGAATTAAGCAAGAGGCGAGAGAGAGAGAGAGTTAGGTATATTAAGCAAGAGGCGAGAGAGAGAGAGAGAGAGAGAGTAGTAGTCAGTTTTTAGTTGTAACAAGTTGTAGTTATATCATGTGACATATGTGCTTTGATAATTACAGATAGCAGCTGTTGTTTTTAGGGTTGAACTCACCCCATCCATGAGCTCCATCACCTCCTTTAGCATGGGGGCCGCTGAGGGAGAGAGGAAGGGGGGGGGGTAAGTCGGAGACGTGGACACATTAGAGTCTCCAGCTTCACTTTTGGGGCTCGCTGGAGCTTTCGGTGTCTTGGGAGATGCAGTTCTGTGTGGAGCAGTGGTGACTTTCTCCTGTGCATCCGGATCCTGTGAACACAAGAGCGCAGGAAATGAATTTCATATGATTCCTTATTAAAGACACCGCTTTTAAAAATGAATCTCCACAACACATCGTCATACGAACAACCAAACATGGCCATCACTCACTTGTGTCACAAGCTGTAATAGTTCAAGATGAACACTAACTGGAATGAAGCAGCTTTGCTTTACTTGATTATCCAGACATCATTTTTTAGTTAAAATGTGAGGACCAAATATGATCATCAAGCGTTCGTTCGTCTCTCAATCATTGTATTGCACTGCATTTTATGTTTTGAAACTACAAAGCTTTAATCATAAAACTAAGCATTGAAATATCATCTCACTAAGACATATTATTGGGCGATATAAAGGGACGACTGATATTTAAATGTATTTTATGTAAGTATCTGCTATACCGTTATAAAGATATCCCTTAATTACATCACAAGCCATCAGAATATCATCTTACTTTATGGTCATATAACTCCAGAACAATTAACCGAGAGTCACGAAAACTTTTAGTATTTTTTTTAAATGAAGAACAGTCCTGATTAGGATGTCAAACACAGGCCTCACGCAGACTTTGAATTAAAATCATTGAAGTTTTCATTATACCCTCTTCAAGACTTCGACTGGTAATCCCTCACTGGTTCCATCATCGCAAGACTCCACCTATAAAACACAGATCAACAGAGTTCAACTACAAAGCTTCCCGATCAGTACTGTGCACTCAGAGCACTGCTGAAGCACCTGCCGCTGCCCCGTCTCCTCACTCTCCGGCTGCTGGAGCGCCTGAAGCGTCAGGTCCACACCGGTGTAAAAACCCGTCTCTACTTTACGCTTGATGGTAGAGTTCCAGTGGTTTTTGACAGCATTGTCCGTTCTGGAAAAAGAAAAATAATAATAAATCTTCTCAACTTCACAATATACCAGTCTATGGAAGTTCAATCGTTAGATAAGTCAGTATTGTGACAAATTCACAATTAGAAGAAAATGTCAGGATTGTGTCTTTATAACTCACAACTGCAAGTTTATACCTAAGAAAAGAATTCTGAGTTGAGGGATGCAAACTCACGCACTATGAAAAAAAAAAAAAAAACGGACTGTGAGATAAAGTTGCAATTATCTTTTCATTTGTATCTATTTTTTTTTTTTAATTCCATGGCAGAAACAAGCCTTTGTACAAATCAGACATGCATCAACGCTTTGAAGTGATTGTCTTCAGAAATGTTGATGTCATTTTCATTTAATCTTTCCTATAATGCCTGATAAAGTAGCATTCATGAGCGCAGCTGCTCCGATTACAGCCATAAACCGCTATTTCTGACGTTCCCAAAGTGCCTCCTGCTGGCAGAGAATTAATCTGCACTTTCAATAAGCCTGTCTGCTGTTTATATTTACATTATATACATATATATTTCCCCCAGGGGAAGTGCCGCCACACATAGAATGCAAGCCTATGGGAAACAAGAGCGTAATCCAGCCCAACTATACAAGGCTCCCCTAAAAGCCAAGCACTCATTCAGACAATGCTAAAATCTCCAGTGCGTTCACCTTCCAGGAAGCAGTTTGGCGATCTCGGCCCAGCGGTTGCCCAGCACACAGTGAGCCTTGTAGATGATGAGATCTTCCTCTGGGGTCCAGGAAGACTTCTTGACGTCTGGATTGAGGTGGTTGTGCCAGCGCTCTCTGCACTGCTTCCCGAGACGGCCCTTCAGGTGCTTGGCCACCATCGCCCACTGCTTGTTGCCGTACTTCTTCACGAGCTCAATCACCTGACACACATTTAAGAAACGCACAGTCCTCACCGACACATTTTCAGCCTCCTCTGATAGATCAGGATTACTGGGTAAGAAACCAACTGTAAAGCCCTAGAAAATCCATTAGATTTTTTTTTTTTTTTTTTGAAATTCTGTTTTTCCAGTCAGAATTTTCTTGGATTCTGGGAACAACTGTAACACTGAAAAATGTCATTAACCCACTGTATCTCAAATAAAAGCCTAGCTCAAAGTAACCACTTCACTGCTGTAGTTTCTAATAATGTGACTTAAGTTATTTTTATATGGTTGAAATTATTTTAGCTGTAAAGCAAAGCAATATCAGATTTGTATTTAGTGTTCAGTCCTACTTTTAATTTATTCGTCCAGAATTTGCCAAATTGTAAACCATTCAGCGTAACACAGTAAATTCTATTCTTATGATTAGATTCACTATTCCGTCCATGATTTCTGCATTGTTGAAATCATACATTTGTGTCACTTAGTACAAACTAAATGAGAAATTGTAAAAATGTATGTAGACTATATACCATAGAAATGTTCATGACTAAGCATTTTACTCATTTCCATACTTTTCCCAGCTTGATTAGAAGACGTTCTGGTGAAAGCACACATTTTTTTTGCGGTTTTGTCTACACACCGTACCTTCTCATCCTCCTCCTTTGTCCAGGGACCTTTGACGAGATCAGGATCCAAGACTTTGAACCAGCGATGCTGACACTGATGCTCTGATCGATTCTTCAAACAAACAACAAGAAAACCCCTCCACCGTTAAAGCCGACTACCACAGACATTTAAATGTGGAGACACAAAAGCTCCATGAATCTAAGCAAGGAGTTTCTCACGTCAGCTTTCTGAACGCATCATTGATGTGCGTTAACAGACTTACAGGTAAAACGCCAGCAATGTTTTTCCAGTCATTTGGTCCAAATTTCAGCACCAATTTCCGCAGCTTATCATCCTGAAAAATACAAACCAATAAATAAATGCATACAGCATCTTTCATTCCTGACAAATAACTAACTGATTAAAGCTGGATGCCATGCAAAAGAAAAACGGTGCATTTATTCACATATGATCAACATTCAAACAGCGGATGTTTACCATATTTCAAGAGCTCCCTGTATGTGTTGATCAGCGTTTATGGGTCTAAATATTAAGCATATATTTTATTTCATTAAGCCCATTGGAATGCCATGAAGGAGAGTAAATTGGAACAGAAATTAAATTCTGGGTGAATCATTCATGTATCTTTCCAAGTGGTGTAAAGTTGAAAGTAAATAAGAGATGTTACAGGTGTATTATATCTCAGCTTCTTTTTGAGTATTTATGGTCTTTTGTATTTAAGTGTCATAATGTCAAACAGGCTATGCACTGATTTTTTATTGTTATGAATAATCTAATCTTTTGTGCCTAAACTTCACATTGCATGAGACAAAAAGTACTTTTCTAATAGCATGCAACACATAAATCTATATTTCTGTTCAATTCCCAAAAAAACAACTACCTTGTGATTAATACCATACCTCCTGCTGAGTCCACTTCACTTTCACTTTCCCACAATCCTTCTGGTCAGCCACATCAGAGTCTGTGTCCTGACACATGCCCTCTTCCTCGTCCTCACTGTTCACACACAAACACACATCCATGTTTAGGGTTGGGCAAAACAACACTGACCACAGATCAGCAAACTCTGCCAGCTATGTGTTGATGGGACACTAACACCATTTGGCAGTGTTTTTACATCTGGTCTTGTGTTTGCCAGACAATGTTAACCAAAACCAGATGGAAAAACTCAGCATCGTGTAGATTAAATACTACTTTCAACCCTGTCAATGATCTTCAGATGTGCTTTGTGTAATGGAAAGTAACTCACCACCTTCACACACTCTCAATCTACTAGCCTTTCTGGCTAACAGTCTCAATGCATGTCAACAACGTGTAAATCTGGATTAAAAACTAAGCTATGCATCACATAGAAAAGGTCTTGATTAGTTAATAATGTTACAGTCTGTCGGTGTAATGTTGAAACTGCTCGGCTCGCGCGAGTTCCAGCTCTCTTTGTGTTTTTACATTAGGCGCGGTTCAATGCATATTTCACAAACTTAATGTCAACAAACTCTACAAACCCAGACATTCATTTAAATGCATCAGATGTGGTCATTTTCATGTCCTAAAGTAAGATTCTTTAACACAATTACACTAAACACACAAGAATAATATACTTTATGCACTTACCCGCGCGCAAACCACGACATTTCCCTAATGTTTGCCCAAAATGCACCAATAAAACAGACTTTTACGAGGACACTGTGCTGCGTGCATACAAACGCACAAACATCTGTGATGTTAATGAGTTGGTCGCGCAAATATCATAAACACTCTCATTAAGCAGCGCACGAGCACCCGCCAGCTAAACTTGTATTGCTGCGCGCCCAAGTTTCTAACTTTCTATCTCGCGCTTCTTTTTCACAGCCATTCCCGCGAGTGACGTCAGCGGACACACGCTGCGTGCGCACCATCCAGACGCAGTACGTGCGCGCTCGCAAACAGGTGAACGCGCTTCATAATAATGCGTAGGTAGGTGGTAAATTGCACACCACAAGCCAAGCGACAAAATATTTATTATGCATTTTAAACTGGACAAAATACATCAAGAAATTTTATTCTGTATGTTTTTTAATACTTTATAGTTATTAATTTATGAATCAATTTGTTTAAAATCGAATAATAATTCGAACTTTCGACAATTTCCACCATAGATATGTATTCATATCTACACATATGCATATGTATGAGTGTCCACTGCAATTATTTAATTATATAAATTATATATATATAGAACGCCTCGTGAATGAGCTAATCAAGCACAGCTATAAATGCAAGCTGAGCCTAATTAACGCCATGCTTTCCTAATGGATGCAGGACGTGACAGACCTGGTAAAGTCCTAATACATGCATTGAAAAACTGATTTTAACCTTTTACATTGAACCTAATGGAATGTTTTTAATAATGAATTCTAAACACTGCTTATTTTCTAGAGCTGGCCAGGAGTTATGAGGGCCCCTCACTGTCTGACTTTGACAGAAGCTTCTGTACAGACCGGAGTCTGTCTCTATCAGCGGTTTCAGCCGATGGCTTCCTGAGACCAAACAAAGGCATTGTGTTGGAGTATCCAGAGCCCGGCCCTGCGGCTGCACCCTGTCTGAACTACTCCACAAGTCTTTTGTCGCCTTTAGTTGCCCTCAGCAAGAACGCTCTCTCTCCAGGCAGCGCCCTGAGCACCGCGCTGAGCAGTCCAGTGCAAGGCAAGTCCTCCACACCCTACGAGAGGGTCAGGTTTCAAAAGCCTGTCCTGGCCAGCTCTCTGGACCTGTCTTGTGTTGATCTGACGACCACACATCCGTCGTGGGAAGTGTCCCTTGTTAAGGCCATAGTTGAGAGCCCAAAATCATGTTTGGAGTCCACATGGAGTCCTATTAACCAATCGGCACAGTCACTGATGTGGTCAGGAACGTCCCCTCACACAAATGTTTCAGAGGAGCTTCAGCGCTCATGGAAGGAGATGGTCAGGCAGGGATCTAATCGGTCTTCTGCAATCCCAGATCTCCGAGAGGAACAGAGCTCAACTAACTTGGCCATTTGATCGAAACCCTATTTTAGGTACGTGATCCTACTCTTCAAAAAAATCTCAACTTGAGAATTGTTCTAATATGCATTTTTTTCATTTTTATTTTATTGTTTTTTTGATTTTTTTTTTAACCTTGTACATTATTTAATTTTATGTATTTATAGAATGTATTTAATCAAAAAAATAAAGTGTTGAAATGACTTGCATCGTCAGTGTTACAAAGAATCTGTCTCTCTGTGTGTTGGGTCAAGTGTGAGCTTCATAATGCACACGACAATAACATGTTTCAAAATGTGTATTTATTTTGTTCTCGGAGTAAATGTGAGCAGTGACCATACTTTAGTGGCAATATAACGGAGACCGCTGGTGAAAATGCTTCTCTTGTGTTCTTTTCTAAATGAATAAAACGGAGCCTGTCTGCTGCTGCTGTCCTGTCCTTGGAATGCACTTTTGGACACAGGGATGTCCAATCCTGGTCTCTGAGGGCCAACGTCAAGCAGATTTTATCTCTAACCTGTAAGTTTGTAGTGAGCTTGTATTAGCTGTTTAATTGAGGGTTGGGCTGAACTCCACACAGGACAGCGGCCCTCCAGGAACAGGTCTGGACACCCCTGCTCGAGAGTCACCTGGCATTTAGATTCAGCTGACTGGCTCGCATCCATCTGGAAATAAAACTGAGCAAACATGCTAGATACAAAAATGGTTATTACACTTCCTGGAGGTCCTGCATCAATAAAACAAAAAGGAAAGCCGAACTTTTTCATATAGGTGTTCTATGCCAGATTTAGTATTTTTTATTTTTTTTATTTTCATAGTGACGTAAAGCAGTGCATAATTCTGAATGTCCGTGTCAAAGGCTGGATTTGGACTCCAATGTGTACATATCCAAATATTTCAATAGGAGAAAACAAAGCTTGTATATTTATATATATAAAAAAACTGTTATAAGAAATGTAGTGAATTCTTTAAAGCGTATGACTGAGAAAGTTCTGATGAACCACACCTGACTTTTCTTGCACATGTGGTTCCAGCTTGAGTGTCCATACTCTGTGTATATAAACCATCTCTGAAACAAGTCCAGAGATCCACGGCCAGCCTGCTTCAGTACATGTTGAACCGTGACTCTGTGGTGTCGATATCATGCTCCTGGAGGAAAGGGGAGAAGTAGCAGCTTTAGGGGAGTAACTCAGCCAAAAATGGTCATTTACTCAACCCCATGTTGTGCAAACCACATTGATGTCTGCCTTCCATCAAACACAAAAAGAGAGTTCAGGCAGAATGTCCAAGATGCTCTTTTCCATGAAAGAAATGATTTCTAGTGATGGTTGTTTTTAGAGCTTGGCAGTATAAATTACCAACAAAGCACCATATAAATATCTCTCCCAGTCTATTTAATTTATTCTCTCTAGTCTTTTGATGGCACAGATTAAAATTTACTTCTAAAACGTAAGTTTTTTTTAAAGTGACGAAGGATTCGAGACTACGTCTTCTTGGTCCTTCTCTGAGCATGGCAAAATAAATTACGATCCACTTCCATTGTGTGGAAAAGTGCAGCTCCTTTTCTTGTTTAACAGAAAGAAAAATCATGTAGGTTTGAAACCTGTGGGTGCACAAATGATGATTTCACTACATTAAAGGCTAAATGAATGGTCAAATAGAAATGTTTCTGCAAGATCAACTCACTTCACTGAGCTTCTTAAACTCCACCACCTGGAAGACGACGTGTTCAAGAATGTGCTTGGCATCTCTTTTGTCCTTGTCTAGCTTCCCTGTCACTCCTAGGATGTCTCCAGATTTCCGCACATAAAACTCCAGATCATCATCGGTACCTTACAGAAGACAAGACGTCAGAAACCACTCAAACTAGAAACAGTGACAGTATTAGAACCGTCTCTGAACGAATGCTAGAAACTCACATTTATTTGAGAGCTGAGCCAGCCTCACTTTCTCCGAAGGAAAGGTCTCATCGAGGTCAGAGAGGTCAGGCTTGGGTGGGGGAAGGTCCCTGAAGGCCGGCTGAAGGACCTGAACACAAAACAAAGCCTCAGTGATTCAGAGCATCTACAAACAGACCCATCAACAAGAAGGCAATCTATCTGTGAACCGCACAGAAAACAGCAGGGAAATCAAAGCAAATAATTCACCGATTTGATAGAGCACAGAAAAGATGATGTGTTTTTGTAGGCCAAGATCCAGGAATGAGTTGCGTCACATGAAAAGCCTCTTCATGAAATGTTAACTGAAGGAAGTTCTAGCTCCAGGACTGAGGGAAGAGCGTTTGTGTGCAGCTTTAGCAAAGACATGTCAAACAGAGACGTGAAATCTGGCGGGTTCTCGTCTGCCTCCCGCAGACACACCCTCAGACGCTCGGACAGACTTCCTGTGTCCGGCAGCATGGTGTAGTCTGTGATCTGGGAACACATGAAGCCAGTGTACACAGCCCTGAAGCATGACCTGTGCTGTCAGGCAGATGAAGCCTGTGTAGATAGAAGTTTGGAGTGAGGTGTGATTGCTTTTTTGTAATGACATTAAAAAGTTTTATGTTGTTAATATTTGTATAGATTTCAAATAAACGCTTTGTATTAATGAAAAACGGTGTTCAACATTGATAATAATCAGAAATGTTTCTTGAGCAGCAAATCATCATATTATAATGATTTCTGAAGATCATGTGACACTGAAGACTGGAGTAATGATGCTGAAAATACAGCTGCGCATCACAGAAATAAATTACAGTTTACAATATATTCACTTAGAAAACAGCTGTTTGAAATTGTAATAATACTTCACAACATTACAGCTTTTGTTGTAGAAATAAATGCAGCCTTGGAGATTCTTTCAAGACATAAAAATCCAACTGAGCCCGAACTATTGAATGATAATAAAAAAATAAAAAGAACTAGCTGAACCAGGTTAAGCAGGTAACAAGCGCTCAGCTCTGGGTCCTCTGCGTCTTCTGGTTGAGAGGAGTGCTATCAGCTGTAAGCCACTGGAAAACAACATCCTGGAACACACACATCATATTATATTAAAGTACATTCCATTCTGAAACAAGAACTCAATAAAACAACAATTTTTTGAAGGAAAGGCGAGTGCTGTTTGCCCGTGCAAAACTCACTACCACAATCCTAAATCTGCGGCACGCTAGACTGAGCTCACAGAATTTCAGCGTTAATATGACATCAGGCTCTCTGGCATGATAAAAAAAAAAATAATAATAGTTATGTTTTAATTTGTATGCGTATCAATGAAAGTCTTTGGAACGAAATATGTAGCGATTGGCCAATAAGAGAGTGTTTTTAACACTTTGCTGTGTTTCTAAGGTGTTCTTTGTGGTTAACTTGCCATCATTCTGGACCAAATATATTCATATTCCAGCCTTAAGCCA
This sequence comes from Cyprinus carpio, assembly GCF_018340385.1. NCBI lineage: Eukaryota > Metazoa > Chordata > Actinopteri > Cypriniformes > Cyprinidae > Cyprinus > Cyprinus carpio. Next base: position 2,690,325 of record NC_056582.1, on the reverse strand, counting down.
TATTATTTCAGGAATCACCCATGTTCAGTGCAGGATATGAGCGGAAGGTTAGGGGTAGTGGTTGGAGCGATAGTAAAGCAATACTAATTTGATCACACTCTGAACAAACCTCCAGCTCTACACTTTCATCAACAGAAACAGGGACGTTTTGCAATAGCAGCTGAATATCTTACCATTATTCTACTATTCTCCTCCTTGTCCAGGTACTGGTCACTGAACATGTGACATGAGCCCAGAACTGCCAGCTTGCCAGCCTTCGTGTTAAAGCACAGAAGATGCGCAGTGAGTTGAACACAGGTATGACAGTTTGGGAGAGTTCGTGTTTGTTGAGCGGCATTAGTGTTAAGGAGAAGAAGGTTGGCTTTGTGTTGAACACAGGTAAGACCGTAAGGATATACGAATGTAAGTGCCCTGTTTAATCATCAAATAAGAACCCATTATTTAACTAGAAAATTAACTAGAGGTCACACCTCAGGCATTGTAAACAACATAACCAGAACATTCGGCTCGAGCTTACTGTGAATCATTCCCTGTATTTTCTTCATCAATCAACCCAGCGGCACGACTGATCTCCCTGAAAAAACACACAAGTCCTTTGAATTCTGCACAGACTGGTTTGTTTCGATGCAGTCTCTACACAAATCCAGAGAGAAACATTTGAATACACAAACCTGTTCAGAACGCCACTGGACACTAGCGCTTCTTTGGGATGGAAATATTTGTGATAGACATTTCTTATCACTGCATCTGGAAACCCAATCCAAAAAAAGTCTAAACTTCAGACACTTGAACGTACCTCTTTTCAGATGAACACATTTTAAATTCAAGTTTCTGATTTATGCAAGGCACAAAATAAAGAAAGCCAAGGTGGTGGAGGCATCCTGACATTGTAGTGAAGAAAAACAGTGACATAATGCGACAAGATATTAAAATAAAAGAAAAAAGATTAAAAAGAAAAAGTTTTGTACCTTAAAAAAATGATTAAGATGTGTCCATGCAAATGTATTCAAGGCTTAAGGAAAATATTTTATTACTTTTTACACCATCTGAAATTTTAGTCATCAAAGCAAAAGGTTTATCTAAAATGGTATATGTGTGTGTGTGTGTGTGTGTGTGTGTGTGTGTGTGTGTGTGTGTGTGTGTGTGTGTAAAAAAACAACATATAGAAAGCTAGATGTATTCTAAGACCCAAAAACAGCAGTAAACAATATTTGCCGTAACATGAAACTTTTACAATGAAACAATACACTCTCACCATTGTTAACCATAATGCCATACTCTTCCAGAAGGAAGTTGATATTAGTGTCGTATTTCAGTTCTCCTCCTTCTCGGAGCATCACAAGAAGACCTCCACCGCTGTCCAGACGCTGCTTGAGAAGCTCCAGCTGGTCAGCACAGCAGATACACAGCCATTTAAAGCCACTCTTTCAGCAGCTGTACTCGTCTGTATTTCAGCTGCAGAGTCTCACGTCCGCAGCGGTGAACTTTTCTCGAGGGCCTGCAGTGATCCATAACTTGACTGCTTGGAGTTTCTCCGAGGTCAGCTGCTCTGTGATGCTGCAGAGCATGCAGAGTTTAGTAATGCACACTGTTCATTCGTTTCGAACGGCTATTTTAGCTTGTCTGCTAATCAAACTGAACGATTGTGATATAGATGGGCACATCTCCAGCAGTACTGTGCTGAATAAATCTCCTTCACACCTGTAAACATGTCTACGTGAGCCATTTAAGAAGCTTCACCTTTGAATCTTCCATGGTGCTCTTAATCTCTTCTGCAAGGACTTGTATCAATTTTATATACATATATGTAAATTTTCAGGTCAGAAACCTCTTTTTTATGTTTTGCTTGCCGATTTGCAGCATTACAGCATTACTTTGGCACTATCTTTAACTCGTGTAACGAGAAAGCTTTAAAACAATTGAAATTTGTAAGTCTTTTAATCTTTTCATTTGATGTGATCTTTTGTGATTAGTTATATACCCGTCTTGTACCCTGTAGTATGTTTTTTCTTCTCTTTTGTATTTTTTATTTGTTCTGCATTGTAACTGCTTTTTTCTGTCTATATAATGCCATATATAGCCAGTCTCATTGTTTCAGTTTTAGAGAGCCTCTCCTTTTCCCGGTTTATATTTATCTTTTTGAAAGTCAACTGTGCCAGCTAAAAGAGGAGATGCACTACGTGGCCAAAAATGAACCATCATACAGAAAATTCACATATCAGCTTTGGGGGAAATTAAACTGGGTTACCTTTTTGTAATACTGACGCTGTAAAATAAACAATGAGGGAGAACACAACAAAATCAGATTCTGAAAAAGGAAATTATAAAGTACCATCCAACAGAACAGTCTTGCTTGATTCTGCCATTTTGCGGTCATGCTGCTAATTTATTTCCGTTTCTCATTTAAGTTAATAATATTGTCAATTGTAGTAATTTCAAACTATTTTATTTAGCTCAAATATCCCAGCAACAACCAGTGTAAACAATTCTAAGGACGTTTAGATGAATAATTCCAATTGCTAATGACATAAGCTCTGAAGCACAGGGACACAATGTTTCAGTTCAGCAGGCAATCAGAAAGGTTATCACATCTACCTTCGTTATAATGATTAATGGACTGGTTTCTCCAGGGGGGCAGCAGAGAGGAAAGATGTTTTTACTGGAGCACATTATACTTCAGGTGCAACAAATGAGGAAGAAGCATTAATAGTCTTAATATATGGTCAATATCTGCTCATATTTCGGGAAAGAAAACAGCAGCAACACTGGAAACCAATGAAATGTTTATTTAACTAAAACACTGGAAAATGTTCAAAAACCAATTTAAAAATCAGATCAATCTCAAGAAATCACACTGCAAGTGATGGATTAAACTTTTTGTAAAACAAAAACAAAAATACATATAATTCAGGATGATTCAAAGCACAAACAGAAACAAAAAGCTTCCAGGAAAAATATCAGCATGAGACAGTTATGACTGACTATACAGCGCGGAAGCATTTTCATAGCCATCCACTCAACTATCCCATCTCAACTACACAAAAAGACAGCTGCAGAAGTAGGCAGACATTCTATCAGTTATAACGTATTGTTACAGCCTCCCTGAACCTCACAATAAAGAGCCTTTTAAAGACACCCCATACCAAAGAGAGTCGAACACAAACAACGACCTGAGCGATGCTTACACAACTAATGACAAAAAGAAAAACAAATTCTAATTTGACGTATGGGGGGGTGGGGGGGGGCCTCTGGTATGCAATTTTGTTTTCATGCAATGTTGAAAACAGCAGAGTTATCAATACTACACTGGCCTGCAGCCTCGTCCAGCATGTGGTGAATGTTCATAGGCTGTGAAAGATCGATTAACACTGAGCTGTGCGTGACATTCCTGCTGCGCAAACCAACCGGCGAGACCCTAGTCTTGAGAGGCAGATCGAGAGCGGGAACGAGACGCAGAACGTGAAGGAGAGCGAGACGCAGAACGCTTGCCGGGCGACTCAGACTGACGGCGGCTCTCTTTAGGGGACGGCGAACGAGAAGTGGACTTGGCCCGCTCTCCATTTCCATTCTCCCTTGGAGAAGCAGAGCGGCTTCGGGACTTCCTACTGACCGACTTCTCCTTGGAGCGGCTCCTGGAATCTCTCTCTGACTTCGCTCTGGAGCGGCTCTTGGAGCGAGATTTGCGGGCATCAGAGCGAGAGCGGGATTTGTGGCTGGTGGAGCGACTGCGTGACTTGTGCGTACGCGAGCGGGAACGAGACTTTGACTTCCTGGAGCGGGACTTTGTAGGGGACTTGGAGTGAGACTTTCTCCTAGACCTGGAGCGGGACTTGCGACCAGACCTGGAACGAGAGCGGTGCTTGCTGCGGGACCTTGAGCTGTAAAGCACAGACACAAGCTACTTAGAAAAGCACTCAGAGTTGCATTTTAACCACAAACACACACACAAAAAAGCGCCATCTTACCGAGATCTGGACCTCGAACGACTTTGTGAACTCCTGCGACTCTTGCTGTGAGAACGGCGTCTGCTGCGAGACCTATAAAACAAAACATCCAATTCAAATGACCAACAGAAACACAAGACATTAAAAATAAAGAGAAAGAAAGACCAAGTGAGATGAAAAGAGGAACCTGAAGGCCTGACCTGGACCTGCTCCTAGAGTAGGAGCGACGTCGTCTCGGTTTGTCCTCCACAAGACGGATTTTTCTTCCGTTGATATCAGTGCCATCCAACTTGTCCACAGCTCTCTTCATATCAGAGTAGGAGCGAAACTCGATGACCCCCTCATTGGTCCGTTCTTTGTGGGCGTCAGCATAGGTCACCTCTCCAGCTTGACGCATGAAGTCCTACGGTCACAAAACAACAAGGCTTTCAATTACAGACACAAAGGTTTCTCAAAACACAAATGGAGACTATAATCCATTCTCATTTAATTGCACTTTCAATATTCACTTTTTTTTTGCTGTCACAAAGCCACACATGGAACTATTCTGTATTGATCACTGCCAAAGACAAGAATGATTCAGGGGCATGAACAGCTCAAAGGTAGGGCTGGGCAAAAAAATCGAATGTGATTTTCATGCGCATCTCGTCAGTAAAGACGCTCCTGTGATTAGTAGTATATCTCCAGCACGTGCGTTTAGATCAGGGCTGACAGGTTTTCATAACAAATCCTGCCCAGTTGCTTCTCAAAACTAGTCCAAAACTAGTCCAATCACGTTTTTTTGGAAGCATCCCGGGGTTGCTTTTTTGGATTGGTAATATTCACATTTTAGGGGCTAAATATCACGTTATTGATATTGGGGTCACTTCAACCCGCGGACATGAAAAACAACTGCAGACTTGGCAACACTGGTTCAGGTGGAGCGGGCATTACTACACAGAGCCGTAGTCCACCGACAAGCTACACAAAATCTTTCGAAGAATCGCCGGCGGTTTTAAAATCGATTTTGTGTAGACTGTCAGTGAATCATGGCTCTGTGTAGTAAGTGCCAACCAGTGTTGCCAAGTCTGTGGTTGTTTTTCATGTCCGCGGGTTGAAGCGACCCCAATACCAATAACGTGATATTTAGCCCGTAAAATGCGAATTTTACCAAGGCAACCCTGCCCATATATTTTAACCCCGGGTGTATTTTTATCGGGGGAAATATCGGCCGGAGCGAAACGCGATTGGACTAGTTGAGAAGCAATTGGGCAGGAACCTGGCAACCCAGATCTGTACGCACGTGCTGGAGATATACTACTAATCACAGGAGCGCCTTTACTGAGGAGATGCGCATGAAAATCGCATTCGATTTTTTGCACAGCCCTACTTAAAGGTCCAGCAAAAAATTGGGGAGCAACAACTGATGGTTAACTATCCCTTCAAATGTGGCTCCCAGGAGCATAGCAACCTCAATTCAATCGAGTCCAAAAAGAAGAGGGTTTTACTTGGGGACACCTTTGAAAACAGGCTCACCTTGAGATCCTGCCAGCTGCAGCGACTGGACAGGTTCTCCACTATCAGTCGGTACTCCGTGCGAACCGGAGGTCCATATTTCTCTCGTCCGGTCCGGCTCCTGCTGCTATAACCACTACTGCCTTCAGACAAAAGCCAAGAGACAATCAGTACAGAATTAGACGCAATCCAGAAAGCGCACAAGGCAACCTCTTCAGACATCTGCATAAAGCATGACGTCCAGGCATGAGAAAATGAAGTCTTCTTTCCCACCCCGCTCAATAGTCAACCCAAATAAACATCATAAAACTTCAGCACCACATAGTTCTGAAGGGAACGACTACTGTGGAATTATTTAAAACAAACTAAATAAATCTTGACATATGACCGCACTGGATTTGTTCAATCAGTCCCTCAGAAAGGGTCAACGGTCACATTGCTGGTCTTCACCCAACAGCTCAAGAACAGCAATGCTCTGGACGTGAATACCGCTCCAGGCGCCACAGGTTTTAACGTGAGCCCCAATTATAAAGACAGCAAACGAGTACACAACACCCTCATGAAAACAAACAGAAGGGGAAAAAAAAAAACTAAACTTACATTAGATGCTGACGTGTTATCTGTCTACTGACAGAACAGCGAGAGCACAAGACACATAGCAAGGGAAGCCCATTGCTCTTTTTAATAAAGAAAGTAAAATGAAAAACTAGTGGGTAGCTACATTCGTTTATTCTGACCAATATTTCGTTCAACATAAAAACCAATGGGTTTCCTCACCATCACCCTGGTCTATTGGCAAAAGGCAGCTGTCATCATGGCTTCCGGTTAGGTCAGCCAAGGGTCAAAGGGCAAAGGTCACACACACATTGTAAGGTGAAAGCCAAGGCCAAACGGGACAGGCAGTCATCTTAGCCTCAATGGACTCGGACTCAGCCCGCACCGGACTCTTTTAAATTGAAACATCAAGGACTTTTGTTAATGTTGAATTCAGATGTAAACACAAAATCGCATCGTCACACGTCATACTGTTTACATGCCAGCGAGGCTTCAGAACACAACTACAGAGGATTCTATTGGCTAGAATAGATTTAGAGATGGGCCTATAAAGAGTGGAAACAGCATGTAAACATCTTTAGTCACTCTCCCTGACTTTTGAAGAGTACTCAAGTTATACTGCACATTTATATGACCCTTGGCGTTTAAAACGGCCCAAAACTACAAAAGCAGAGGCATCTTCTGAGGGATTCCCATTTAACAAGGTCACATTTCAAGATCAATTTCATTAAAAAGCATTAGATCCCAGAAGCCTTCCATCCAGAGCCCAGGCACTGCAGACTTGAACAGAGACGTGTAGTTAGTCACTGGATGCACTACTGCTTTGAAAGGACAGTCCACTGTAAACTAAAATAAAACACTGTTATTATTCACCTCCACTTTTTCTTCGTGCCTGAGGGAGGGGAAAAGAGGGGAATGGTTTTGTAGATTGTATTTTGTGCGAGACTGTACTTAGTGCGCATGACGCCGACCGTATAAATCTCGGTGTATCCGTGGTGGTCTCGCGTGGTTCATGTTGAGTGGTTCACGGTACAGATCTTTACCGTTCAGCTCGTACACGGCATCGTCTGCGTCACGGGTGTCCTCAAACTCCACGAACCCATACCTGAAATTAAGCACAAATGTATTCAACAAAGATCTCCAGCAATGGCGCGCGCTTTAAAGCTTAAGTGTACGGAATACCACTGAAAATGGCTCCATAGGGAATGTGCATGTTACATTCAAAGGGCATTAAAGTGCGCGAGACGTGAACTTAAATAGTATTTATTACAGGGGTATACTGTCACACTTCTCTAGTAAGTTTCATGAATGTGCATGTTACATTCAAAGGGCATTAAAGTGCGCGAGACGTGTTTGCTGGATGTCAGTAAAATACACTGTTCAGTGCACTGATGTCAGACTCATTTTGGATAATTAGATTTGTTATTTAAATTTATACATTATTTTTTTTTTTGTTAAGTGTTTTTTATATAGTTCGAGTGATAATTTTGGAATATTATATTTTGTTTTGACTGGTGCTGTACTCTTTTTCATACACTAATATCGGCCTATATCGATATTTCCCAAATAAGCTTGAGACTGCAGATTCATTCGACTGCAGGCGCTGAACAAAGAAAATAAAGTAAAAACCCCATTTATTATTATGTTTTCTGTCTTTTGTTAAAACTGTCATGTTCGTTTCACTCTTTTACTCAAACTTTAAGCTACAAATCAAACTGCAGTTCCGGTAAAGCCCTTTGTCTTTCTGTCCGAGGTATTTTAGCTACAAATCAAAGCTGTTCTTAGTGTACCTTCATTAAAGCCCTTTGTCTTTCTGTCCGATGTTCAAATACTCTTTTAGCTACAAATCAAAGCTCGGTAGCTTAGTTTTTATTGTGAACAAAAAAGCCTTCCTAAATAATAATAATGACAAGGTTTGGACAAACTGAACTGAATGAGCAATTATTTTATCCAACTGATCTGTCCAATATATATGAAGTGACAATATAGAGTTTTGGCAGGCAAATAAAAACATGCTCGGTGTCAATCTAAGACCAAAACAGGCGCCATATTGGCAGCGCGGTGTGTTTACACGCTGTCCATTCTGTCAAATGTAGTCGGTCATCCACGCATACAGTAATCATGCACGGGGCTCATACTGTACGATGGAGAAATATCAACAGACCTATCACAGTATAAATAAATAAATAAATCTACTGAAGTGCGTTAGAAATCATGCGGCGCGTCGCTGTAGCGTTTGTCGATTAAGCTCTACACTTGACCAACTGTTACATAAACGACCACAGTTCGGAATGGTTTATTTATGGTGTCTCAGAATCGCCGAACAATTGAAAAGTTTTAGTAAAAGTCGTCTGGTCGCACGAAAGCACAACAACAAACCAACCGCCATCTTGAGCACGCGCTAAGAGCCTCGACCAGACGAGAACAATCAGCAGGACACACAGAGCAATCTATCAAACACATTAGAAAATAACATATTCTTAAATGAAACGCATCGGAAACGTAGAGCTGTCGTCCTCAGGACCGACGCCGCGGGCTCCGCGAACTCACCCGTTCTTCAGATCGATCTCTAAAAGCTTCCCGTAGCCGCTGAAAAACCGCTGTATGTCCTTCTCTCGCACATGATAGCTCAGCCTGCCGATGTACACTCGCGGCATGGCTAACGTTCAGTAAATATCAATAAACTCACGGACCCTCGGTAGCTTTGAACGCTTGCCGAACGGCCACCTAGCCGTTATAACAACGGGCACGCAGAGTCGACGTCACTTCCGGCGTGCTAAGCGCGTTCGCACTGTAGCGGCAGACAGTGACGCGTCGAGGTCGAAACTGAAAGAATGCAAACGTACAACACAACCTGAGATTGTTATGTTTATTGATAATAATTATAAATTATAATACAAATAATTTAGACTTGTGAAAAATTGAGATTGAGAACTCGGTGTATAACAGCGGAGCTAGTGTCAGTGAAGACTTCAAGTGTAATTAAACACAGACAGACTATAAAGAATAAAGTCATTTCTGCAATTATGATATACATTTTTAAACAGGATTTAAACCGGTTTGTGTTGTTACACTGCCTCACTGATTGTGCGTTGTTATATAAGAAACAATAAAGTCAGTCTTGCAACTATTGTAAGGCATATTTAACAGTATATTTCCATCCTCTACAGTTTACTCTGAGAGACCGTCTTCACTCGTATCACTCCCTCTTGTGCACAGGAAGCTGCGAGAACACCATCCTGTCTCCACAAGCGGCCCTGGACGAAGCCTCTGCTGCCTCCTGACAGGAAATAAAGGTATCTTAAATATTAAAACATCTACAGATCACAGCAAGTTATTATGATCAGCATGTATTGAACTGCTGACCATCCTAGACACGTCATCAGGCGCAGGACTGAAAACATGTACGAGAATGGACAGAGAAGCGGCTGCTGACCTGACCATGGGCTTTCGCATTCATAGAGCATCCACTCATCGGCTCTGAATGTGCTGTGAAACCACATGGCATGATCCAGAGAGGCTGAAAACTGGGCCCTGTGACGTGGGTGAGGTAACAGCGCCGTGCCCAGGAAAGAGTAGTCCGACACATACGCTGCCACACAGCAGTGCAGCTTCATATCACCAGCTCCTGAAACAGCACACACAACTAAATCTGAAATATGTGACATACAGTCAGACGGTCAACATCGAAAATAAACACAAAAGGGTGAACAAGTTTTTTTTGGGGGGATACATTAAGATTATTAGGCAAGGAATTTTAAAAAGATTCACTTTTCATTTTTCAGAGATTGCAATCACCAATATGTAACTATATTTATAATATGTAAGAGCAGAGTGTAACCAAAACCAATGTATGTTCATGAGAGGATTTTCAAGACTTGAAGACTAAATTTTTTTTTCCAGGTAAGCAGTTTAAAACCCTTGTGAAAAAGACGTGTGCTTGATTCTATTGAATGTGTACTTCTATTTTGTAATATTAATGATATAAAAGGCCACTTAAGTATACTAAAAGACACTTTAAGGACTTTTATGCACACTTTTAAAAAGTGCAGACTGCATTAATGGAAAAATTAAAGGTTTACTTTAAATCATGTTTTAATAGTCTTTTATTGTACACTTATTTCGATGTGTTGACTAACATACTAAAGCACGTGTAACATACTGTATAATCAGAATTTTAACTTTAGTGTGTTATTTGATGCAACATTTGTTAAGAAATTCCAAATATGCTAAATTACAACATAATCATTACAAATGTATAATTACAAATACACATGATATAGAAGTTTGAATAGAAATTACATTAAAAAATATATTTAAATTGCTTGTTTAACCATATTTCAAAAACAACCTAAGTAATTATAAAATTACATAAAATGATGCTCTCTTTTTCTCAAGGGAATTCCTGGTATTTTCAGGGAACCCTGAATAATATAAATAATAATAATAATAATTTGAGGTTCGTCCATCTGAAAAGAAAAACACTTGCACTTTTACCTTCATAACTATTTGGATGGCATATCAATTACATGACACTTATCACAAAAGCATCATTAGGTGTTTTTCACTATAAAGAAGTGGTTGGTGACATGCTCATTATACCTATATGCCCTCTCGCTCGCACCCAGAATAATTTCTTCGGTTCCATGGCAACACGTCTATAAAAATCAGGTGGGTTGACTGGCTTGATCTCTATAGGAACTTCATCAGCAAGGATTTTATTTAAACCCTGTCGCGTATTGTCTGCCAGGTTTGGATCGCTGTAAAAAAAAAACGAAAATCACATAAAAGTGTGCCAAACAGGTGTTAATAATGCACATTGTTTTGTTGAGACCTGAGGTAGTGCTGAATGAGTTCCTCTATGGTAAGCAGTGTGTCCGGCGGCGGGACGGAGGGCATGGTGAACTGATGCTCCAGGGGACTCGGCTGCTGCATGTGAAACGACGCCTGACAGATCAGTATGGGCTGGCCGTGCTGAATGGCTTTGACAGATCGCACACAGAAACTGCGGCCATCCCGAGTCCTTTCCACCTGGTACAGCACAGGAACCTTTGGGTCCCCTGAAACACACAAGCGTTGAAACAATAAAAGGGAAACCAAACTTTCCATATGCATAGGCCTATATGTAATTAGAACTGACCTGCTCTCACAAAGTAGCAGTGCAGTGAATGGGCATAGAGATGCTCACTCACAGAATTGGCTGCAGCTACAAGAGCCTGTCCAACAATCTGGCCCCCGAAAAGGCGTTTAGTGCGAGGAACCCAGTGATGTGTCCCTCTGTGAGAGAGAAAAACATGGTATTTTTTGTTAGTGTGGAAGGGGCTTCAATACTAGCAGCTACTATATATATATATTCACAGAAAGTGAAATGACTCGTTCAGACTTGTGTTGTACTGAACTGCTAATACAGGATATCTTAGAGCCATTATATTTTGAAAATGTCATTTGTTTACCTGTACAGGTCGGTGTCGAGCTTGTCTAAATTCAAAACACTTGTAACCAGAACACTTCTGAGATCAGCTTCACTTGACTTAGACACATGGTTTACTACAATATCTACTCGAGATTCACTACCGCGTTCAGCCATATTTACTGTAGCTGTGTGGAGATGACAGGGTTGCCAGGTTTTCAGAACAAAACCCTCCCATTCGCTGATCTAAAACTAGCCAAATCGCGTTTCGAGGCGGGGGTCCTCGTTAAAAATCGCGTTTCGGGAGGTAAAATACACATCTTGGGCATCCCAGGGGCTAAATATCACGTTATCGGGGACGCTTCAACTGGCAACAACAGTGTTAAAGTAGCCCCATTCCGCGGGAAAACCGCGGACTTGGCAACACTCGCGTGGAGGGCGGAAGCGATTCAAAACCCGTTCAACGATTCATTTGAGCCGAAAAGTTCACGTGAGTACGCGTGGCGTGTCACACTCTTTAAATGCCGTAGTTAGTTATTTTTTTTGGTAATTATTGATGTTGTTGTGTAATTGCATAGAGATGGAAAGGATTGCACTAGTAATGGGAGAAATGAATCCTTCTGAATCTTCGATTCAACTGAACCATGATTTGAAGGTTGGTATTTCCGGTTCGAACTTAGTGGTCGTTTCTGTTGGTCAAATGCTAATCATTTTTGTATGCCTATATGCAATTTTCTTAAATCTTCAGAATCTTTGCAAAATATCCTGGGGCACAGCTATGGAGCTTGTCTCTGTAGAGGACATTATATGTTAGTGAATTTCTCTGAGACCCCAGTTTAAGTCTGGATGTCCTGAAAAGAGCACATTCTGGGCTTTTTCTTTAGAGATACCAAATATTTGTAAGTTTCTCCATGAACACTCCCTCTGCTCGGTCTTTAAAAATAGCTGACATTAATTTAGTGATAAAATGGTACATCCTTATGGAAAAATGATAGTATTTAGTATAGTATTAGTATAAAATCTGATTAATTTTAAAACTGTTTGTCATAAATTAACAACACAGGAAAATGTTACGGGGTTTCAAAGTAAAATAAGACATCCTGTTATGAAACTGTTTGTCATAAATTAACAACACATGATGTTGTTACGGGGTTTAAAAGTGATATTGGTTTTAGTGTTATGAGCATGTTTATTATGCATTTTGGGAGATACAACAGATAAATAGGAAAATAAATTATATATCAATATTCTTGTGAAATATTAGATATTATTATTATAAACCTGGCCAATTATTACTCCCATTTTTACACTTCTTTTTTTCATCATGCTGTCCCAACAGCACATTAATGTGCAAATTAGGTACAGTATATAGATAACATTGTGTTTACTGGGAAAACAAGTTTATGGAAAATGTACACACATATTGCATAAAGTTGCTTTAAATTTATATTTTGGGAGATACAACAGCTTTATTTTTTTTCATATCTGTTAGTGTTATATGATTGCACCGGGGGGGGGTTCTGAGAGTAACGCAATTTCGATTCTCTGTATGTATTGTACATAAAAGTTTATGGAAAATGTACACACATATTGCATAAAGTTAAATGGTATATCAAATAATTTTGTTATATCTTTTATAACATAGTTGAGAATCATAAAAAAAAAAATAAAAAAAATCCTGAAACCTAAAAATTGATTAGTGATTAAAAAAAAAAAAAAAAGAGGACAGAGGACATAGCATAACATATGAATAAAATATAATTTTCCAAAAAAAAAAAATCCATTTGTTTTGCTTATGCTCTAAACAATGTAATGACATGAAAAAAAAAAAAAAAAAAAAAAAAAAAAACTAAATTCACGAAACTTTTTCTTCTGGTTTTCAGCAGGATATGTAGGCCTTATTCATAGGCTAGCTTATAAATACAGAGATAGTGTGTAATGTAGCTATATGTTTTGTTTAACATGTTTTGTTGTTTTGTTATGTAGCTGTATGTTTGTGTTTAATATTTGTTTTATAGGTAACAGAGAAAATTATGGCAAGATTCTCTTAAAGTTAAGAACAAACGTTCCAGTAACATTAATAGAACATTTGTTCAAAGATATCTGGTCTTTAATAACATTCACAAAAGCATTATTTATGCATCGTTCATGGAGGGTTTTGTTATTTATTTATTTTAATGTTTTAGTTGGACATTCATCTAGCGTTTTTTTTCTTTCAGAAAGTTTAGAGAGCATTCAAAAACAACGTTCCCTTATTGTTTGCAAAATTATAGAATGGAACATTGAATTCCCTTATGTTTTCTATACCATTCGCATAAGAAAGACATTTACAAAAAAATTAAAAACTGGACGTTTCGAGTGTTCAGCAATCTGAAATGTTTTTAACTTAATGGGAATATCTCAAGAATATCTCAAGAATATGAGTCTCTCTTTCCGATGTGAACACCCACAGCATGTTGCCTTGTGTGTTGAGTTTTGGTGGGAACTGTTGATCAAAAGAAAATGTAAAAACCGCTTTGAATCAGTCTGATCTGATCGATTCTATCAGACTGTATTTCTTCTCTCATCATCCACTATCACAAAGAGCCGCAGGAGGGCGACACAGGTTCATGATTCTGGAGTTCCTCTGAGAAATCACTGTAACACTCTTCTCTTCAACGCGTTTCCAATAACAACGATCGTATTACATGCCAATTATTAATACACGTTCACCTGTAAAACTGACGAAGGATCCCGTAATAACCTATTATATGTTTCATAATATTCAAAATAAGCAATTACATGTTTCCCCATCAGCACGCGCACGTGCACGCGCACGCGGGCTCTCCTCCTCCAGCGCTGCTGTATGGTAAGTTCAGTTATCACACCCCATACTGCTGTAGCTGTCAAACTGAATCACGTCCATCGCCGCCGCTCATATTCCCACACGCAGATCGGCTTTTCTGGGTATTAGCGTCTGTTCTCACCTCCATGGCCACATCAGATGGATCAGAAGATTGCGTTGTGCAGAGAGGAAGATCTCAAAGTGACCCGAGCATCCTCAGCGACGCGCGTGTCGTTTATACGAGCGGCACAGGTGAGTGATCTATATACAGAAAATCCGTATCTCTTTACTGCTCGGACATCTGATTTTAACATGGCGGAGGGATCGGAGCAGCTGCTGTCTATCGAGAATATATTGGCATGACTGGATGTCTTTATCCCAGCATTGCCCACTGTTGCTGCTGCTGATGCTGGTGATGAAATGGCTCAGTGGCATGCAGACTGTGCTGTTCATCCTGTGTTCGGTGCTGGTGCTGGTGCTGATGCTGCTGTGACGCGCCGGGCTTCCCCGTGACTGATGGATGCACATCCTGAAATGTCCAACATGATGAGCTCGTTTTAGTATTTAGCGACATGTTTGCCCAGTCTTTTTACCTTCAGTGTCCTCTGCATTTGCCCAGCAGCACACATTACTAATTGCAGCTGTGAATCATGTCTTTTACTGACCTTTGGATGCATTGAGTAATATGCACTAGACTGTGATTCATCCTGCAGCTGGAAGGATGACTGAATGAAGGATGAGCCTTTATTACTTCAAGTTGTAGCAAAGTGTTTGTAATGGCTTCATTAGAGGGGATGAATACAATTAGCTGAGACAGGCCTAATTTACCACAAAGATCCTTTCCAATCGTACAGTCGTTGAGTGCCAAAATACACATTTCCTTTAGTAAGAGTACATGAGAAAGCAGCTGATAGTAGAAGCTGTTGCTTCTGACTAGTTCTGTAGTGGTGAAAATGGGTTTGTATCTGCTGCAGTAAATATTTGCTTGGTTATGTTTATCTCTGAAATTTGTGATTATCAACATTTATTACTTCTAAACGTACTTCTGCATTTCTGTACTTCTGTGGAAACTTCTCACCGTGGAAGGCTACTGTGGGATTAGTGATTGAAATGTGTTGAAAGCTCTCTGTTTGGACACAAACAGGTGGTGCACATTTATCCTTGGATTCGTGGCTGATCACACCGGCCCAGTAACACATCAACGGCTTAATGCATGTTTACATAGTCGCTTACTTAACTGTTGCACGCTTTCCCAAATGATGTGGTATGTTACTGTGGTAAAATCAGCGTCAAAACCTTGTAGTCAATGTAGTCAAAACCTTATTTATATCCTCTTGTAACTAATACAGGTATGTTTGTTTGAGGGCTGCTTGTTGCTTGTGTTTTATTATGTGAAGTTGATGTAACATAAGTAACCACTGTTGGGGAAAGCTTTTTTTTTTTTTAATTGATTATAAAATTGCGTTACTCCATAAAAAAGTAATTAATTGCATTACTGAGATACTTGTTATGGAAAGTAATGCATTGCCTTTTGTCACATGAGCTGGGTTTGCTTATTTATTTTTAATAACAAAAAAAAAAAAGGTTATGTTTTTGGCAACTTTAAAGTCAAACGTATTATTCAGTATGACTGAATTAACCTAATGAAGTTACACCAACAAAAGCTGCTTTTAAAAATGAAACTGCACATTTTTACTTTTACAGTGTCCAGCTTGGCTTGCAATGCCGAGGTCATGTTTGACCAGGAACACATATACTGATAAATCTATGCACAGTGAAGTGCTTTGAATAAAGCATAATATAACCTTTAAAAGATACTCAGAGCTTTATTTTACATTTAGTGGGGATGAAACTATATATACAAGCAGAAATTCTGCTGTGTAATTAATTTTCCCCTAAATGCCTTCCAAAATGAAAAGCAAAACAAACTCAGGTTTGTCGGTTTACATATCAAAGTGGGCATTTCTTGGCCTTAATTAGCTGCAAAATGGACCAAACTTTTCAAACTGGCTGTATGGCACTATTGGTGTGTTCAAGTCATGTTGAAAAAAAAAAACCTTTTTACAATATGATTATAAACGGCTCCAAAAAGTGTGATTGAGAAAATATGCAGAATACAGTAGACACAGTTTTGATGGTAAATATGCTAAAATTGATATAGGAAATCATTAGTTTTTCATTTACAATAAAACTAGTTAAGTCACATTTCAAAATTTTATAGTATCGAACAATTATGATATAATGAAACTAAATAAACTAAATAAAAGCATACAAAAAGCAAAGACACTCCCAGAGCACTTTTCTTTATTCATTATTTCATAGAAGTACAGTAGAGTTAAGAGATCTTGCTTAATGTTTGGTAGAAAAGGTGCATTGCCATCTTGCTCCGACCATAGTGATGTCGTAAATACTCGTAAATAAGACCTTGCCAGAAGGACTTGAACACACCACATGACCGTACTAACAAGAGACACACAAATCAAACTCCTCAAAGGCACACAATATTTGACAGGCAGCTCAATGTTGTGGCACTCCAACCAGCATTTGTTAACAGTGTTGTAGTTGAGACAAGCTCATTCAAGTCCAAGCCCTTTATGTCTGAGTCAAAAAAAGGATGATATGATCTGATCATATACACCAGTCTGCACAGACCATAAAATGTATCTGTAGTGACTGGATAAGATCAAGACCATGACAGTACTGTCCCAAAGTACTGGACAGTACAGTATGTGCTTTCTCAGATGATGAGAAGATCTCTTCCCTTAAAATACACACCAGTCCATATAATCACATCTCAGTGCACATCAGAATATTGGCAGCATGCTAACATGGCAGTGATGCCACTGGCCAAGCCTCCTCGTCTCTTTCACTGGTGAGAACAAAGCCTTTCATCCCTGCAGCACACCCACTGCGGCTTTGATCTCGCCTCTTGAGAAACAGAGCCAAAGCCCTCATTCGAAAAGACAGAGATAAACAGATACTGTACAGGAGGAACACTGAAGAGAGGAGATGACGAGGTTTCCTAACAAGAGAGAAACATGAATGTTTGGGCCACATTTCTGTATTACGGTCCAAACAGAGAGATTCAGAGCTGAATGGTCGCACAGATTGTTTAGGGCTGCACAGATGTATCCCACACTAGCTAAACATTGTCATGTTAGTCACTTGTTCTCCCAAACAGTCAGTGCAGTACTGTGGAGCATTAAGAGCCCTTCCTCCACACTGTGGTGGGTAGCAGCAGGCCACTGAAGGGTCTTTTAATGTTGTAGCTGTGTGTAGTTCACTGGACATGATGTAGAGTCTGACTCATCAGCTGCTGAAGCAACATTTCATACAGGCCATGAACTGTAATTTCCACTGAACATTCACATGTCTCAGATTGATTATTTGTGTATGTAATAGAGTTCTGCAGGGGTGATGTATTGTTGTAGGCCAAAACCCACAAACGATTTGCGTTTTAGCACTACTTCCAGTGCCATCGTCCTGAGGTCAGTGGGGTTTTTGAGGTTGAGGAGGACATTAAACATCATCACGCCAAACAGGTAAACTCATCTACTCACTAGTCACTTTCACAGCCTTATTGTGTTTATAGTTGTTATAATTGATGGAAACGTTGAAGCCATGTGGCCATGGAGTAGTTAATGGGTTACTCCACCGCAAAATGAAAATTTTGTCATTAATCACTTACCCCCATGTCGTTCCAAACCCGTAAAAGCTATGGAGGTAAATCAGTAGCTAAACTCGAGAGCTTGTTGATCTGAATGTGAGAACTTGTTATATTAACATTCGTATTTGTAAGTTGAAATTTACACTCACAGCTCTGATGTGAAAAGCTGAATCTTTCAATTTGCACACATAGACAATGATCAAAACACCCGTGTTTTAAATTGGAAGTTGTAGATTAACAGTCACAAATGTGTAAAATTACATTCACATAAAGAAAATGGCATACACAAATGTTTACGACATATTTACTTTTGCACTTTACTTCAGTTTCGCTGCACAACGTCAAGTCGGCACTTACAAGCTCTTAGATCTGGCAGTACAAGTTCAAATCCTAGCGCTCTGACTTTTGCTACTCCTTTTGCAGTATTCCTGTTGCAAAACTCACTTGTGCACTTGTATATGCAGATTTGAGAGAGCAGAGCCAGGGGCGGGGCTTTGGTGCGAATGAACATGTCCGAACAATGAACAACGCCAGCCATCGCGATTTGCCAAGAAAGAAATTTGTGTTTTATGCATATTTATCAGTTATTTGTAAAACACTGCAAACTGTTTTCACTGAATATCCTTAGCTTTATAGGATTTTAAGACACTAGATTCATCTTGTCCTTCTGGTATTATCTGGTAGACAAATAATGCAACATCTTTCATATGTATATCCCACTTCATCTCGCTGTACCAGAGTTGCAACATAACTCTGTTGTTTTTTTTTGTTTGTTTGTTTTGTTTTTTTGTAAAAATAATTTAAACTTCTTCATTGGGTTAAATTCCTAATTTGCTTGTCAGTAATGAACCTTTTTAAATGCAACATTAAAAAAAAGAAAAAAAAGAAAAGAAAAAGAAATCGAGTGTTTGATAATGTCTAAATGTATATTAAAAAGCAAAACCTAAAAAATAAGCAGTTATGACCAGCAATACTGTTTTGAGCAACTAGAGTAGAGCTAAATACATGTATTTATTAAACATCAATAATCCATCTAGTGGTCAAACAATGCCATTACATATGAATATTATCTTTCTGGCCACCAAATGCCTCTAAATTGCCAAATTGCCTCCTTGCACTGGAATTTAAAAACACTTTCTCTATTTTAACCCTAAATACTACACTTATTGTAATATAAATAATAAGCATATTAGAAAATGTTATATTTTAAATGGTCATTCATGGATCATAATTATTGCGCATATTATTTAATACCAGGGGCGTCGGACTGGGGGTAAAACCAGTACTGATTACCTGGGCCCCAAAAGAAGAGAGGGCCCTTGAAAAGTCTGGAATATATTTTATTTTACCTGGATATTTTCATGGGGGCCCATCAAGACTGCCTATACATAGGGCCTGGGATCTTGTGCAACACCCCTGTTTAGTACCATAATCTCTTCAAATTATCTAAACAGGACTGAGCTAAAATGTACAGTTATTTTATTGGTTAAAAGTTACACTTAAGGTGTTTGATCACTTTTGACTGCCAAGGAGTATGAGAACATAATGCTGTTTCATTCCCCAGAATAAAATGCTGTTGTAAAGCGCAGTCAGCGTAGTCATCCATGCACAATCAATGCACATTATGTGTTAATAATTACTAGAAATCGCTGCAGATATAGTGAAACTGCTGTCTGTTTCGATTTAAAATGCTGTTTTTCCCATTCAAACACGGATTTGGATATTGAACAGCGCGATTTGATTAGTAACTAGATTTATAGCTCCATGAAGCATGTGACCACGTGGCGGTGAGTTCAAAGATTGTAACATGTGTCAATTGTCTGTTATGGTAACAGCGAGTTTACTCTGCAATATGCAATAGGATACACATATGAAAGATGTTGCATTATTTGTCTACCAGATAATACCTGAATGACAAGATGAATCTAGTGTCTTAAAATCCTGTAAAAGCTAAGGATATTTAGTGAAAATAGTTTGCAGTGTTTTACAAATAACTGATACATATGCATAAAACACAAATTTCTTTCTCTGCAAGTAGCGATGGCTGGCGTTGTTCATTGGTCAGGCATCGACCAATAAAATGTCTTCATTTGTACCAAAGCCCCGCCCACGGCTCTGCTCTCTCACATCTGCATATACAAGTGCACAAGTGAGTTTTGCAACAGGAATACTGCAAAAGGAGTAGCAGAAGTCAGAGCGCTAGGATTTGAACTTGTACTGCCAGATCTGAGAGCTTGTAAGTGCAGACTTGACGTTGTGCAGCGAAACTGAAGTAAAGTGCAAAAGTAAATATGTCGTAAACATTTGTGTATGCCATTTTCTTTATGTGAATGTAATTTTAAGTTTCAAAACACGGGTATTTTGATCATTGTCTGTGTGCGCAAATTGAAAGATTCAGCTTTTCACATCAGAGCTGTGAGTGTAAATTTAAACTTACAAATACGAATGTTAATATGACAAGTTCTCACATTCAGATCAACAAGCTCTCGAGTTTTGCTACTGTATTACCTTCATAAAAAGTTTAGTTCATCTTCGGAACACAATTTAAGATATTTTGGATGAAAACATGGAGGCTTGAGACTGTCCCATAGACTGACAAATAAATAACAGTGTCAAGGTCCAGGAAAGTATGCCGCGCTGTGCCGATGCGCTGTTTGCTTTCAAACCAAAGCGTAAATACATGTAAAAAACATATCCTTGTGGCGCGGCTGATACAGAAGAGCGTACGCCACCTGTGTACTGTTCATTTTTGTCAAAATGGCACTACGCTGATTTGGAGAGACAAAGAGGAGAGGAATTGTTGAATAAAGTCTGTTTTCTTTGTGTTGATTTGTTGTTTTTTGTTTTCTTCGCTGTTTTGTGATTGTATTTTTCACCTGCTTTTTTTCATTGATCATTTATTTAATAATTTATTTATTGAATCATATTTAGGGACTAAATATCACAGAGGCTTGGTGTGAACATTTTTGACTTTACTGGTAAAAAAAAAAAAAAAAAACAACACACTATACAACACATATACACCTGTACAACACCAGAACACCTTGGAAAACTATACAGCAAACCCCTGGCAAACATGTGATCAGTGCACTGGAAGGTTTTGCATGAACAATCACCACTCATGTTTTCTACAGGAAGTGTAAAAATCTTCCTGACATTTTTCCTCCATACTGATCTTAGATCAGTTTAGCCCCGTTTGAAGTCTGCAGATGGTTAGTGTTTGGGATGGGGGAGCTGGTCACAGATCAGTCTCTTTGTCCCCAGAGGGGCTCCAGGGTGTCTTGAGCTAGATTATCCTCCTCCGCTAATCGACAGGAAGCTATTGGAACAGTTCTGATTGCACATCAAAGACTACCCCACTGATTCTCCCTTATTTTCATTGGATGAGTCTCTTAAATGTTCCACCGATTTTAGGACTATTAGATTAAGACCCCCCCCCCACCTCATTTGTGTTCATGTTTTATTAATCAGCCATCTATATTTAGCCATTGTAGGATTTTTGCAGTGAATATTCAGAGCAGTGATTAATCCAGAGCATGCAGGAGGGAGACGTAAGCGCACTGCTTTAGTAATGAGTGTGCTTCACTAGTGCTGAGGTTGAGGACGACACAGACCTGCCAGCTCCATTTCCTTCAAACCGTCTGAAAGTACAATCAAATCAGCCCAAATAGTTAAATAGTGGAATAGTTTTTAACAAAAATGAAACACGGAAAATGTGGTCACTTCTTTAAAGATTTGGACACTGATTAATAGAAAAAAATTAGTGAAAATGAAAATGAGTTGTGTCTTCTTATTCTATTAATCAGTACCCTGATTGCACACATACATAACAGAGACGTCTATTTGACATCTGCAAGACATATTCTTTAGAGCATTTGCTCATCTGCAATACGTCTACAGGACGTTTCCTATCAGATGTCACATAGATGTTTAGAAGATGTCCATACGATGTTTATGATTTAGAATGTATGTAAATCTTAAAGACATCTATCAGATGTTTATATACAGCAGATGCTTTCCAGATGAAAGCGATCTTCTTGCAGACGTTCCTTTGGTATCTGAGCAGTATCTGTTGATTTCTTGAACGCAATGGCCAATCAGAGATGTTTTAATTCAGAATTCACTCATTGTTCAAAATGCCCCAGTTTTGTTCAGTGCTGACTGCTGAGTGGTACAAACTCGCAAATCCTTTCATTGTAATAAACAAACTGTAGACAGTGTTAATAAGAGAATAATTGTGCAGTGTAAAGAGATTCATTGATTTTAATGGAAATTAAAATGGAGATCGCAATTAAATTAAATGAGTGGCAGCATTTTTAAGGAAGTGCTCCTTGCACACTTTCTTGGCTATAGTCCATTGTATTGTTTACGAAGTTGGGACAGGATTCTACTATGTCTAGTTTAAAATCATACTCTAAAGTCATGTATTATGTCTCTGCATTGTAGAGACAACTGTAGTTCTCAATCGAACGTGTGGGAGAAGCATTACTTCTAATTCGACCACAGAGAACTTGTACAATCGACATTTTTTTTCATATTAGTTTGGGCATTTTGAAAATGTTTATTGAAGGTGCAAAAAGTCATAAACAAAAATCTGAAAAGAAGTCAATATTTTACTTTTTCTTTCAGCATTTTGTGTGTACGGTTCTTTTTTGGTTTTCAACATAGCATTTAAAAATACAATACAATCTCATTGCATTACATTCAGTCTGCAATCTCACAGCTCTGTTTCTATCATTTAGTAGCTGTGCAGCGTCTCCATGAAATAGTTGTGCACCTATGAATTGATTCCCAACATTAGACTCAAATCAACATTTCATGTCCATGCATTTATTTATCGGGTAATTAACCATTGCTTTAGTATGATACAAGTTGTCCTCACATGGCATCGGGGTCCTGATCAACCTGTCTGGGTGTAATTTGTGATAATGACTTTACTGCAAGGACTCTGTATCCACTGTCCTGTTTGCATTATAATATGTTCTGACCTCTGTTATTAAAGCTGTGTATAGGATCGGGACATAAATAAATGAGAGTCCTGTGACATTATTTGAGGCATGCTGGGAAGTGTCAGAAAAAGGAGGACTATAAAAAGGCACCTGCCTGCATGTTCCCCTGAGGACTGAGAAAATGGTGCTAAAGAGGGAGGTTAAGAGACCTGCCAAATGGATCTGCAGGGGTAGAGCATTTCTACACAGCCGCTGTGGAAGACAGTACTGCTGAGACAACAGTTATTCGAGTTTGTTTACGCCGTGGAAGCCCATAGAAGTTCTTAGTACATCCCAAAACAATAGGAATGAGTCAGATCTGGTGGCTTGTGGGGGGATTACAAGCGCTTTTGGTTCCCATCCAGTGTCACTGCGGTCGGTCTGTGACTAGCGTACGATGTTGAGGCAGCTGTTACGTGGCCACCTGGCCGACAGCAGGGGGTTACTGTGTGCTGCGCTTTGGGCAAGTTCTGCGCAAGGTCACCGATGTCCCATCAGTCTTAAGTAAGCTTCAGTTTCACTGTGTATGTGCAGAGCTTTGCGGGACAGAGCCATACAGCCTACATGGTAAAATGATTTTTTAAGGTTGCAAATAAAACAAATATTATTGGAGTATATTTTACAGGAAAATATAATTTCAGTCTTACTAATTTCACTTCTAAATACATTTGATACTTGCTGTTTGGTTGTAATTATTTGTGAAATGTGTTAGACATTACGAAATGAGCGAAAATTGTTTCAAAGTAAATCCTACTCCATTTTTTTGGTGTAGAATTGCGTTTAAAAAAAAATTAATTAATTAATTGAAATTTCACAAAAAAAAGAAAAAATCAGTATTGTATTAAACCTACTTTGCTTATATTAATGCATCAAGATCATGTTAAACCATTTTTAAAATAAATGTAATTAAGGATTGCCTGGAATGCTCTGTATTCAGTGGTGTTACATGTTGTTTCACCTAATTAAAAGAAAACTAAAATAAGCAGTCACTCCACTGACCAATTTTCGTATTGAATCACTTAAACTAAATCTTTTTCATAAAAGGTTATGTTTACCAAATTAATTCAAAATGACATGTTTTACATAGAAGTCCTTTTGATATTTTTATTGATTCGTATTGAATCCTTTTAATTGATTATATTATTTATAGTTTGTTATTTTGAATTGTCAATTATTGATATATATTTTGAATAAACTCCCCGTGACCCTACATAGGACAAGCGGTTTGGAAAACAGATGGCCCGTTTACACCAAGGATGATAACTATAGTGTGTACTGTAACTGTAAAGTTTTATTTGTAAAACCGAATACACACGCTTGTAGTCAAACTCCGATTACTGACTTCTCCGGTTCCCCTCCCACACAGTACCAGGCAGAGCCTTCCCTGACTTCCCAAGCTGAGCACCACGATGGGCAGAATTATGATGTCACTGTCAGCCAGTCGATTCCCAGGGCTGTGACACACCTCACTCCCATTGGATGGTTTGGATGAGTGACAGCGGAAGGCGGGACCTCTGATTGTTTGTTTTTGCCCTGACCAGCTCGCAAAAGCAGGCTTGAAAGAGCAGAGAGATTATGAACTGTAGCCATCACTCAAGACGCTCCACACTTCATTAAATCGACATTTGCACACGCCTCCAGAGAGCAGATTAGCTCAGACGCCAACAGCTCTTGAGAAACGAGACGGCGGGAAACGACTGGCATGCAAGCCTACTACTCTTTTCTTTGGATGCACACCAGTCAGCCTAAACCAAAGGATGCAAAACAAACCAGAACAATGGGTTATGATGGAAAGGTGGGGTGCCTATCTGTTCTATTAAAGGAATAATTCACCCAGAAATGAAAATTTGCTAAAAATGTACTCAGCCTCAGGCCATCCAAGATGTAGATGTGTTTGTTTGTTCATGTGAACAGATTTGGAGAAACTTAGCATTACAGTGAATGGGTGCCGTCTGAATGAGAGTCCAAACAGCTGATAAAAACATCACAATAATCCACAAGTAATCCACAACACTCCAGTCCATCAGTTAACATCTTGAGAAGTGAAAAGCTGTGAGTTTGAAAGAAACAAATCCATCATTAAGACTATTAACTTCAAATCTTTGCTTTCAAGTAAAATATGAGTCCATAATCCATAATAATGCTTCCTCCAATGAAAAAGTCATCTGGTCTGAACCAGGAGAGAAATCCACACAGATCAAGCAACATTTCCAAAAACAGCTCTAAACAAATATGTGTGTGGATTTTGATGTGAGAGACAACAGAGGGTGGACTTTTTTCACTGGTAGTTTTTCCTTAAAGATTGCAGACTGCAGGGAAAAAAAACAGTTCAGTGAAAATGATAAAAAGTGACTCTATAATCATTTATAGACAGGATAACAAAATAAACAGGCTTATCACAAAAAGGAGGAGAAAATGTTTTTGATCTCTTCTGCTGTTGATGTTGAAGTCTGTGCATCCATTCAAGCGTTCAGTACTCACTGAATACTTCTGTCTGTCTCTCCCAACTTCTAGAGAGACTGGAAAACTGGGTCGGGCTTTCTGGGATGGTAATCAAATGGTTCAGGTCATACTTAGAAGAAAGAGGTTAGTCTAGGAGAGCATAAGTCTAAGTGGACGTCCATGACATGCGGAGTCCCACAAGGGTCAATTCTTGCACCGCTCTTGTTTAGCCTGTATATGCTCCCACTCCTAAGTCAAATAATGAGAAAGAATCAAATTGCCTATCACAGCTATGCTGATGATACCAAGATTTACCTAGCCTTATCGCCAAGTGACTACAGCCCGATTGACTCCCTCTGCCAATGGACTGATGAAATTAACAGTTGGATGAGCCAAAAATCTCTTCAGTTAAACAAGGAAAAAACTGAAGTCATTGCATTTGGAAACAAAGATGAAGTTCTCAAGGTGAATGCATACAACTAAAAATCAAGTCAGGAATCTTGGTGTGACTCTGGAGACAGACCTTAGTTTCAGTAGTCATGTCAAAGCAGTAACTAAATCAGCATACTATTCGCTCAAAATCATTGCAAGAATTAGATGTTTTGTTTCCAGTCAAGACTTGGAGAAACTTGTTCATGCCTTTATCAGCAGCAGGGTGGACTATTGTAATGGTCTCCTCACCGGCCTTCACAAGAAGACCATTAGACAGCAGCAGCTCATCCAGAACACTGCTGCCAGAATTCTGACTAGAGCCAGAAAATCTGAGCATATCACACCAGTCCTCAGGTCCTTACACTGGCTTCCAGTTACATTTAGGATTGAATTTAAAGTACTTTTACTTGTTTAGAAATCACTCAATGACCTAGGACCTAAATACATAGCAGATATGTTCACTGAATATAAACCTAACAGACCACTCAGATCATTAGGATCGAGTCAGTTAGAAATACCAAGGGTTCACACAAAACAAGGGGAATCTGTTTTTAGCTATTATGCCGCCCGCAGCTGGAATCAGCTTCCAGAAGAGATCAGGTGTGCTAAAACATTAGTCACATTTAAATGCAGACTCAAAACTCATCTGTTTAGCTGTGCATTTACTGAATGAGCACTGTGCGATGTCCGAACAGATTGCACTGTATTTTACATATAATCATTTCCTATTTTTAACTGTTTTAAATTAATTTTAAATCAAATTTTAAATCATTTAAAAAGTTTTTTTTAATTCCTTGTTTTATTTTTGTGATTATATTTTATGATTATTTTACTTCCTTTGATGTAAAGCACTTTGAATTACCATTGTGTATGAAATGTGCTATATAAATAAACTTGCCTTGCCTTGAATAGAAGTTAGCCAAATTAGACAGATGCCAACATGGACTGATCACGTGAAAGGGCCTAAACTGTGAAAGCCATGAACAAAATAATGCAAACTAATACTAAGCAGCAATATTTCAGCCAAAAATGTGAAATTCTGTCATTATTTACTCACCCTCACTTTGTATTTTACATTATTGTGTGGAACGAAAGAAGAAGAAAAAAATTCTTTATTGCACATTTCCATGTAATATAAAGGGGACTGAAGTGTTCAAGCTCCAAAAATGGATGCAAAAGCCCCCCAAAAAAGAATAAAAGTATCTATATGACTTGTGCACTATATTCCAATTCTTCCAAAGTCACCTGATGGATTGTTGTGGTAAATAAATAAAACTGTTCTACTATTAATTAATTCATTCATACACCACAGAGTTTCAGTTTAAGGTTATCTGTGTTTACGATTTTGTTCCTGTATTATTCAAACCAGTTGTGAACCACAGAATATCCCATACGGTCATGTGTGTTTGGGGGTTGGGTTTACTGACCTCCATATGTGGCCCCATATGTCATTCAATCATATGCTATGCTTTTTTATTTCCATGCCATGCTAATTTGAAATGGCCCTAAGGGAGTACAGTTAAGAGCCATCAGCCATGCAGTCCTGACTGCTGCAAGTGTCTTCATGAATGATGCACACATTGACCTAAATGCTTGCAGAACTGAATAACACGAAAATACGCACACTGAAAAAAACACACCCACCCAATACTCTGCAAAATGTACAATTTTGCACTCTAAGATATCTCCAAAATAATATGTTGCCTAGATCTCAACATGCCAATCAGAGAAAAAAATATTGTAATGAATATGTTAAGCCATACAGCATGAAAATGTAGGATGTTTTGCATGTGGAATGGAGAGCTTTTCCCTCATTTTGGGCGGTAATTAGGGCAGCATGCTGATGCCCAGCAGGACGGATGTAGCTGCCGCTCACCCACACATCAAAGGAAGCGCGAGAACGAGAGATTGAGAGAAAAACAACACACTCAGAGAGGTCATGAGTCAGGACTCATCGTCAGTCCCCTCTGATTGTGCGATCATTTAGAGACTGTTGAAAAACAACAACGTACAGTACATATGAGATGTTTATGGTCTCAACTATCCGGATTTTCATCCTTCCAGGCAACAGCAAAATCCACCTTCAAAATATGACTGATTAAATGTTTTGCAGAGCAAACATTTTCAAACTCAATTACTCTTGTGAAAAAGAAGTACACTATATTGCATACTTTTAAAAAGATTATTTATTATGGAAATAATCTACTTTAAAATAATATACTGAAGTGCAAACTGAATGTAATGTAATGTTTTTAGACACTTAACTGAATGTGATTTACATTTCAATTAAAATGTGTAATAGTTTATATTAAATACAGTTAATAAGAGTGTTTTTTGACTCAAGTGCATCTTTATATGTAAATTCAGAATTATATTGTCCTTGAATTATGGTTAAAGTGTACTGCTGAATGTACTCATAACCATTTATGATAAACTAAAATATACTTCAGTGTCATTTCTAGTTTGAATGTAATGTATTTGAATATACAGTAGTTACACATTTGACGAACACATGATGAAGCTGCAATTTAGTAAATGCAAAATATATTAACTTGAAATGTAATACTGAATAACACACTTGATTCTAGAGTTGTGCTTTAGTATGTTAATCAACACATCAAAATAAGTGTACAACAAGCACAACAAAAGATTATTAAAACATGATTTAAAATGTATTTTAAAGTAAAACTTTTACGTTGACTTAATTACAAGGCACACTTTTTAAAAGTGTACTTAAGTGTGTTAAGAAACAGGCATGAAAGTGTCTCTATATAAACAAGTGGCCTTTTATTTCATTCATATTATATTATTTGCAAGTACAGGCTTTTTTTTTTTTTTTTTTTTTTTTTTTTTACATACTCTAAACATTTGGTGCACATTACAAATGCACTACAAGTGCTAAGCTCACTTCTTTTTCACAAGTGTATGGTTGACCACTATGGCTTTTTCAGGTTAGAGAAAAGCATTGTTAGCCAGTATGGTCACAGATTTCATTGTGACCAACATAATTCTTGAATTCAGTGTTTCCCGAAACCATAGATTGGATCAAACATTGATTGGATCTCAAATGCATATGGCACATAATTAGTCATTCATCTGCACTTTCATTTCTACACTCTGCGTAGCTTTTCATTTTTGTTTACAATATAGTCAGTCGTGTATGTCTCAGATGTGCTGTAATGAAATGGAGAGTTTCCCATAGTTTCCTAACAAGAAAAACGGAAGTGTTCCTTGTTTTTCTCTGATGAGTCTGGCAACCCTGTAAGACATCCGCACATCCTCAGGCAGTGTGATGTTCATGTAGCTGCTGAATGTGTACTTGCATTATGGTCACGACAGCAGTTGTTTGCATCACAGACTGCTTGGATTTCATTACTTTTACTGTGGTGTCCTATAACAAGTCCTTCCTTAATCCTTCTGCAGTCAAAAAGTGTTGTGTGCACTTTAAGCAAGCTGTGTAGAACTGATTTTCAGCATATTCACAGAAGACATAGAATGAGTTATTTCCATGCCATATTTCAGACATTGTCACAATCAGACATTTCAGTTTTAATGCATGTGTATTAGTGGTTTGCTGAAGCACAGCACTGCAGAGGCATGTAAAGGTTTCATAAGTGCAGTTTTGTAACTCCTGCTCTCTTTCTCTGTGAGGTGTCTGTGCTGCTCAGGAGAGATGGAGAAGTGAATGGAGTGCTGATGCATGAGTCATTAGTCGTTCTCATGCTCACCTCAGACTGTGACGCCGCTGCTGTAAGGCTCACTGTCATAGAGCTGGCTACTTTCCCAACCTGAGGCTGTTTTATCCCTCATGATCTTTCTCATTACCACATTTGAGACTATTGAGCCTCTGGTTACTGGTGGTGGTGGGATATATCTTTTTATTAGCATGATTTAAGATTATTGTTATAATATAATAAATAGAATGTAATTCATAAATATTGCTGTTTAATGAAACATTTAAACATAAAAGTTTACCATTCAAATGTTTTTGAAAGAAGTTTATTCTGCTCGCCAAGGCTGCATTCATTCGATTAAAAATACAGTAAAAACAGTTACATTGTGAAATATTATTACAATTTAAAACCACAGTTTACTATTGAAATATATTTTAAAATTGTAATTAATTTCTGTGATGTGCAGCTGTATTTTCAGCATCATTACTCCAGTTTTCAGTGTCACATGATCTTCAGAAATCATTCTAATATGATGATTTGCTGCTCAAGAAACATTTCTGATTATGATCAGTGTTGAAAACAGTTGTGCTGCACAATATTTTTGTGGAAACCGTGCTTCCTTGTTGAACAAGAAAGTTCAAAAGAACAGCATTTATTTGACATAGAAATCTTTTGTAACATTATCAGTGTCTGTACTGTCACTTTTGATCAATTTAATGCATCCTTGATAAATAAAAAAAAAAAAATCAGTTTTTGAACAAACTTTTGAACAGTAGCATATCATATAAGCAAATGTAATTATCGGTAATAAAAAGCAAATCAATTAGTGGTTTGTAACACCACTGTGCTACTGCATACCCTATAAATTCATGATTAGTTAAAGTCATGGTCACTTTCCTCCCCATATTTCCTGTCTCTATGATTAAAAATAACAATAAGCCTCCTACTCAAAAACATTTAAGACAAACAAGCACACATGAAGCAGTTTTGCTGTGGAGTTAAGCCTGGTGAATGATGCTGGATGACTCAACGCTTTACACAAACACAAAACCTTTTTCTGCTGTGCTGCGTCCCTTTGATGGCAACATTTTGTGTTGAAAATGACTTCCATGGGCACATTCATATACATTTCTTTTTCTTTGTGCATTAATTGAGTTAATAGCTTTCTGGAGAAAAAAAAAAAAAAAAACTTCTATGGAAGTTGCTCAAAGTTGCTTTCTATTGTTACAGAAAGAAACAAAGTCACAGTCTGGCGTCCTGTGTGAGTCGAGGCAAATTCTTCCATATTCATCCCTTCAGTCTCTAAAGTTCAGCATGACTGAATTCCCAAGGCCTGAAAGACAGGAAAAAGAAAATGCTGAACTCAATGCCGATGCATATTTAATGCTAAATGTAAACACTATTGCTGTTGTGTGTCTGCTGACAGTCCGGGGTCATAAATATTTTCTATTCTTTATGGTCAAAAGTGCACCGAAAAATCAATCATAAAGCACTTTGCACTTCTAGATACATTCTTCTGTATACGTTTGATGCTTTATCTACTCTGATGTTGTTGACTCCATTCCCATGAGCCCGACAACCACTGTAAACTTTAAACAGCGTTTATGCTGCACTGACCGCAATCGATCGTGTCTGTAATACAATGTTTCTAAATATTGACGGATCTCCATTACAAGTCCTCAGAGATACTTTCTCTCTTGAATGCAGCGTTACTTACCGCTACAGTCTCTGGGGACATTCAGACGCTAGTTAACTTCACTTCATCCTTATCAGTGTTCATATTAGTTCTGAACAATGTGAAATTGCTGTCACAATAAACAAACATAAAATGCTCGGTCCAGAGGAGTCTCGATCCATGGGACTCCCATTATGTGGCAATTATGTACACAGATCAATGTGATGAAACATTAAAAAAATTGGACCACAACTAATCAATTTTACATCATGACCTAGTTTGTGTGGCCAATTTGCTACCAAGCCAATGAAGGCTCATGAAGAGATGGAAGCAAACAAACCTCTTGACATTCTCCTGGACGCCATCAGCCTCTCATCTGCTCTCGTGGATGTTCGACATACTGTTATTTGCTATAATAATGCAGCTGTGTTGGTGATGTTATGGTGGTCATTTAAAGGGAATTAATGCTTTTTTTCTCCCTCTCTGTGAGACACAAAAGGAGATGTTTAGCAGAATGTTTAAGCAGACAAACACTGACAAAACACTTCTTCTTCTTCTGAAGCCAGATTTCTAATTTCTACTCTTAAATGCCATAATCTCTGTTCAGAATGGTTGATTTCTCAGCAGCAGTCATATGTCCATCAGCACGCTCTCAATAGTGTGAAATAAAGCAATTCATTTTGTACTGAACATGCTTTCAAAATGAACCCTATGTGACTCCAGATGTGTAATGAAAGAGAAACGATCTAAAATGCTTTCAAAATACCCTGAGAAAGAGCCCTGAGTGTTTACCAGTTACTTAGCAGTGAACTCGTGTGCCCTTGTTATGAGATATGACATGTTATGTCCCATCTAAACCAACATTTTTCTCTTGTCTTATATTTTTAAATAGTTATTATAATTTTTTGCAAAGATACATAAAGCATGTTATGGCTTCAGAAGACTATATATTGCACATATGATACGGACTTATTTTATAATGCAAGAATGCAACTACATATTAATTCTATTTTATTATTAGTATACTATTGTTACAATATTAGACATATTCTTCAAAAATGCCCCTGTTGTGCTCCACAGAAGCAAAGAGAGAGTCACTGAACAACATGATGACAGTGTTTCCCTTTTTTAGGTGAGCTGTCCCTTTAACGGCAGGTTGCTTTTATATATATATACAGGTGCTGGTCATATAATTAGAATATCATCAAAAAGTTGATTTCACTAATTCCATTCAAAAAGTGAAACTTGTATATTATATTCATTTATTACACACAGACTGATATATATCAAATGTTTATTTCTTTTAATTTTGATGATTATAACTGACAACTAAGGAAAATCACAAATTCAGTATCTCTGAAAATTAGAATATTACTTAAGACCAATACAAAGAAAGGATTTTTAGAAATCTTGGCCAACTTAAAAGTATGAACATGAAAAGTATGTGCATGTACAGCACTCAATACTTAGTTGGGGCTTCTTTTGCCTGAATTACTGCAGCAATGCGCCGTGGCATGGAGTCGATCAGTCTGTGGCACTGCTCAGGTGTTATGAGAGCCCAGGTTGCTCTGATAGTGGCCTTCAGCTCTTCTGCATTGTTGGGTCTGGCATATCGCATCTTCCTCTTCACAATACACCATAGATTTTATATTGGGTTAAGGTCAGCCGAGTTTGCTGGCCAATTAAGAACAGGGATACCATGGTCCTTAAATCAGGTACTGGTAGCTTTGGCACTGTGTGCTGGGGCCAAGTCCTGTTGGAAAATGAAATCTGCATCTCCATAAAGTTGGTCAGCAGCAGGAAGCATGAAGTGCTCTAAAACTTCCTGTTATTCGACTGTGTTGACCTTGGACCTCAGAAAACACAGTGGACCAACACCAGCTGATGACATGGCACCGCAAACCATCACTGACTGTGGAAACTTTACACTGGACCTCAAGCAACGTGGATTGTGTGCCTCTCCTCTCTTCCTCCAGACTCTGTGACCCTGATTTCCAAAGGAAATGCAAAATTTACTTTCATCAGAGAACATAACTTTAGACCACTCAGCAGCAGTCCAGTCCTTTTTGAAGCGAGACACTTCTGATGCTGTCTGTTGTTCAAGAGTGGCTTGACACAAGGAATGCGACAGCTGAAACCCATGTCTTGCATACGTCTGTGCGTAGTGGTTCTTGAAGCACTGACTCCAGCTGCAGTCCACTCTTTGTGAATCTCCCCCACATTTTTGAATGGGTTTTGTTTCACAATGCTCTCCAGGGTGCAGTTATCCCTATTGCTTGTACACTTTTTTCTATCACATCTTTTCTATCACGTCAGTAGTCATCTTTTGGACAACTGTCAAGTCAGCAGCGTTCCCCATGATTGTGTAGCCTACACATTTGAAATATGTCAGTCTGTGTGTAATGAATGAATATAATATACAAGTTTCACTTTTTGAATGGAATTAGTGAAATAAATCAACTTTTTGATGATATTCTAATTATATGACAAACACCTGTGTGTGTGTGTGTGTGTGTGTGTGTGTGTGTATATATATATATATATATATATAATATAATATACATATATATATATATATATCTATATATATATATATATATATATATTTATTTATTTATTTTTTTATTTTTCATGAGCAGTAAGGTTAGAAATTTTTAATAGCTTTTTTTGTAGCCAAAACTTTAAGGAATGTGCCAAAAAAAAGACTTTAAAAATTAAAGATGCTTTTACAAATATGGTATACTGAGTATAGCTGTAAAACTAATGCCATGCAAGTTTGAACCGTCATCATCTGTGTGCACAATCACATTAGCATCCTCTCTCGTGTATGAAAGATTTTCAGCATGTAGGTCACATTCTTGCAAGAGAGTATGGTTCTTTTTTTGCACTCTTTTATTGTTAATAGGTCATCAGTCTAGTCACAAATCTATATTGAAAGCAGAATAAAAGGCTTGAAAAAATATTGCTTCACGAATGACATTGAAAATGAAATGGTCTTTCGCTCGCGCATTGCTGGGCGCGGATGATGCTGCGCGCACGCGAGTGATTCTGCTGACGGAGCGCTGCGGGAATCACTCGCTTCCCATCAGTGATAAGGAATGTTTTGTTGTGTTCATGGGAGCAGGGAAGATTCAAACGTCCAGCTGTCCTTGTTCTCACACATTTCGATCGTGACACACACAGACACAGCACGCCTGAAGACTCCACCGTGAGGCGTCCAGTGAAACGGCAGCGCGTGCTGAACTCTTGAGCGTCGCGGGAAGTTACTGAAAAGACGCGTAAGTGTGTTTATTATGCATCAGTAGTATCAATACTATTCTATTGATTTCGTCACGGTTTATTTGTTATGCGTGAGAAAAAGAATTTGTATTTATTTGTTGATTGATTTTTTTTTTCTCACAGTTACTGACTGAGCTTGGATGTAGTGTGAAGTAGCATGTCAGATATGTTATTTACATTTAGACCTACGTTATTTGCGCCACAAGCATAATTAATGCCAAATCTGACGCGTTCGAATTAACTTGCAGTCTATTTGAGTTTAACTATAAAGTCCCTTTTGTTGCTTCCAAGATATCAGTACCTTGGTGATGAAAAACCCATTTCACACCCTGGTTTCATGGTGAAGGGAAGAGTCTTTTTGTAATGGCTCCTGTCGAAGAACTTCCTATTGATTTATTTTCTCACAGTCTAATAACAGAAGAGGTCTTGTGCAGATGAAACACTCAAGCAGCGTACAGAGAGCAGAGAACACCAGATCACCTTCATAATTCAGGGAAAGCCGTGTTGGGGTTCATCACGTGGGGTTTACTCATCGATTTCTCCATGCATACTGTCTTTATATTTTGATATGAATGACATACACTACATCTCTCCAGTCACTTCTGAGCTTCCCATGATATTCTTCAAAACAACATCTAGAAATTATAAATAGAGGGATGCCTGGTGTGTGTTCCGTGGCGCTCGACTCTGATTGGCTCTCGAGGGTTTCTAGTCGCTCTGTGTGGCAGCAGCCTCCCCATCCACCCAGCAACCCCCGTTAGTGATGCTGCGCCTCAGAGGGGCTGCGCTGCAGCATCCAGAGGAGTCGTCATGGCAACGACGGTCTGACCCTGGGTTGTGTTTTAGCTGCAGTAGCTAAAAGACTTGACCTGGATTCTACACTGCTGGTTTAATAAGACATGAACAGCTGACCTGCTTTACATCGTCTGGGCTCTGTCTGACTGCACCACACCAGCATCTTGGAGAAATCTAAGCTGCATTCCATCCTCTTCTCTCTATCGAAACTTTACATGTGATAACAGTACTGCTGAGCTGTTATATAAATGCATTACATTAATGCGCAGTTTGTTGAGTGTGATACTGTTGATCTCAGCATGAATAAATGTCGACAATCATAAATGATTTTGTTATGGCTGATTTAATGGCAGTGGAAGCTGTAGTCAACATAATTATTTGTATTTTTTTTAGCTTAGCTGGAAGGGGAGAGTGTGGTCCTTTCCACCACTAATATTACAGTGGCACTCCATCCCATCACCCACTTGCTGCCATGCTTTACCACATACTGTTATAATATTTAGCCACAAAAGAAAGAACCACACCACACTTATAGCATAATAAATGCAATAAATACAATTTTATTTTCATCAACGATTTTTTTGATATCAGCCTTCAAACTACAGCAATCGTGTCCTGTTTTGATTGCATTGATTGACCATAGAGCAGTGTGTGTAGATTCACTGTAAGCTTTCACTAAATGAAGCATCAAATTATTGTATTGTTTTTTTATATTACTGATTACATATTTAATGGTGCCTGCTAAGGCAAGCATTTCTATTACTAATGGTGAAATTTATTTTTAAATTCATGTATTATGAAATTTATGTTAGCTTGTGGTTAAGAGCACGATCTATTAAAGACCATATGCCATGCTACCAAGAAACTGTGCTTCAAACCACAGCTCGAGAGCTGTAGTTCCAACCACGCAACTTAGTAGGTAAAAAAAAGACTTTAGATATATACAGAGGGTGCACTGATATTACTTTGGAGCACATTGGTTGGTCTAGCATGAAAAATTAGCTTTTTATTGCTAGTTGAGCATAAAAAAACAAAATTTTTGAGACAGCTGTCAGATTTCATTGATGATTTTAAATATGAAATTTAATCATGAGCTTGGTGAACAGTTTTGGAGAATTTGATGTTTCCCATTCAGAGAGATAAAATAGAGCGTTGAGACTAGGCATGGGCTGATTACCGTTTTCAAGGTATACCGCGATTTGAAAATTTCACAGTTTCAAAACGACTTATATTTTCTATTATACCATTCCTGCGGTATGTGCTGGTTTCCATTTCTCCTCTAAGACTGAAAGAGTAGGAATCCCTCAGACTGAGTGCAGTGTATACTCAATAAAAGTATACTCAACCGCAGATGAGCGCGGACGGAGGAGCTCGACACATGCGCAGTTCCACGGGGTGCGCGGCTGTCTGTGAGGCCTCTTGATGATGAAAATAACGTAATGCAGACAGTGCACGGACGGCCGAAATATACTTTGGCCTTTACGCAATCGGCAACCAGCTGTTTTTTGCCTTATTGCAACTCTCTGTTCTGGACTTGCACAAACTGTGAGGTCATTTTACAAAATGACATTTATGTGAAAATATGAAGTCTGTTAACGCCCGTTAACACAGGCCAGAGACGCTGAAGACAGACACACAGTGAAAAATACTGTAGCAGGCAGATCACTCACTGTTTATGATGCACAAACTATTGGAGGAAAATCCTCAATATTGATTTGGGGGTTTATATGAATGTGTTTTTGAGGGGAGCTGACTGTCTTCTGAAAAGTTTACGTGGTATAATTTCACAAAGCTTGTCAGAACATTCTATTTTTGCTTCAAATTGGGTTATTATTAAATCAAATTATGTGTATGATTATTATTATATTATTATTATTATAACTAAATGATATGAAATTATATAAATGATATGTGTATGAAATACATAATTAAAATTAAATAACTGTAATTACAGATTTAGGTTAAATAAAGATGTCAGTCTTTCTTTTTTTCTTTTTAGGAAACAAATCAAAGAAAAACAAATTCTACTGTTTCTAATATTCTGTATGTTGCTCAAAAACAAAATATATTGTGTCCAGTGGGGAAAAAGATGTTCTTTTACCCAGTCATTTAAAAATAACACATTTCAGAGCTGTAACAACAATACCGTGATACAGTGAAACCGTGATATTTTTGCTTAAGGTTATCATACCGTCAAAATCTCATACCGGCCCATGCCTAGTTGAGAGACATTTCAGTGATGTCCGCCGAGTGAAATGACCTGCCTCATTAAAGGAACTTTGGTACAAATACCTTGTGATCATAGTTAGCAATGCTTTTTTTATTGTTGTGTTTTTGAAGCTGCAGCCACTAATATGGAGAAGCTCACAGATACTGAAAGTGAAAGTGACCCATACTCAGAGTTCGTGCCCTGCATTTAACCCATCCAAAGTGCATACACACACACCATGAACACACGCCCGGAGCAGTGGGCAGCCATTTATGCTGCGGCGCCCAGGGAGCTGTTGGGGGTTCAGCGCCTTGCTCAAGGGCACCTAAGTCGTGGTATTGCCGGCCCGAGACTCAAACCCACAACCTTAGGGTTAGGAGTCAAACTCTCTAAACACTAGGCCACGACTTCCTGTAACTTCATATATCAGTTTCTGTGAGGATATGTGCATTCCTACCAGGACATTCATATCATTCAATAATGACAGACTGTGGTTTATTGGGAAACTCAATAATAAGCTCAAAAATAACTTTATTATGCCAAAGAGGATGCTTACAGAAGTGGGGATAAAATCTTGTATGACCAGGCCAGAACTAACAAAGGAAATCAGAGCGGCTAAATACTATTCTGAAAAGCTGAAAAAACAGGTCCTGGCATCAGTATGGACTGGTCTGAGGAACATCACCGTGTGCAACACCCCCCGCAGTTTGTGGAGAATCAACAACTGGCTGACGATCTGAATGTGTTTTACTGCTGGTTTGAAAAGCCCAGTCTCACACTCCCCTCCCACTCGAATCTGCACTTCACACTGCACTCCTAAACCCCCTGCAAACCCCCTCCTTACCTCTCCTATCATTAAACCTGCGCTTATTTATCTAAAGAAAGGACTGTAGAGGATTGGTTATAATATAAATGTATTATAAATTAGTTTACATCCGTCACTATTCCTTCTGATATTAACAGGTGTTAGTTAATGTTGCTGTTTCATTCTTGTGCGGTTTTAGGTGTGACAAACGGAAGAAACAGACAGAGATAGAAGCTCTCAGTGCTGCCCACGGTTCATCTGCACTCTTCCTGAGGTGTCAACTCTCCATCTCAGCCAGACTGTGTAGGAGAGATGCTTCTATTCCTGCTCTGTCGCAGGGTTTGAGTCTCCAGCAGCGCTGCAGAGGCCTGTCGCTGCCTCATTACGGTGGACCCGGTAACTCAAAGGGTCTTGTGGACGCAGTCAAGTCATGTGTTTGATGGGGTTTGAGACAGATTGATCCAGTGGCAGCCTGTCTGCTAGATTGATGTATGGACGTTGGTGTGGATCTCAAGTTCATCAGCTGTCAGTGAACCATTGGGCATTTTGAGCCGCAGGAGTGACTTGATTTCTGTGGGTAATCCAGGACTGTCTTTTAAAACAGTCAGTTGTTTGTGTGTTGGTGGCTGTGCAGACCATGTGAGACAGACATAATGCACAGCTCTGTGTCCACTGCTTTTTGTCATAGAGCAAGATTCACCAGAAATTTAAAGAAACTGGTTGCTGTTCATTTGAAAAACACAGTGGCATGTGCCAACACGAGCTCTTCTGCATGTCATTGAGCTTAAAGTGACTAAGAGCTACCAAGCTCGAAAAGGACAAAAAAAACATAAAATTAATTCATGCAACCTGTAAACTAACTTTCTGTATATCATTATTCACCGAACTTGCCATATCATGATCAGTCATGTGACTAGTAAGACACCAATCTCATTTGGAATAATTAGTGTCAAGCCTGGTTCCATCTGTTTTCACACAGCATGTTTGAAAATGTGCAAACACAGACGAGAGTAAAGAAAAAAACGAAAGTGTTGTCAGTTTTTTCCTTAAACAGTGCTATTGTATGTTTTCAGAAGACTTGGAACATAATACACAACTTTTTTGGTGTTTTTCATCTTGTTTTAGTTGGGTTTTTTAATTCAGTGGAAATGAGCAGCATAAACATCTTCATAATTTCTCTTTTTTTGTGTTCTTTGGAAGGAAGAACATTATTCAGGTTTCAAATGACATGAGTAAATAACAGGTCAGTTTTTCATGTGTTTCTTTAGCTTTTGAATTAAAACTAATGTTTTGCCTCAGGGGATATGACCCATATGCTGTTCCACCTTGGTGAATAAATGGTGTTAGCACAGCAAATGAGATTCGACACAGGCCTTGTTGCTGTACTGCAGACACCATTCACTCCCCACGGAATATCATTGGCTCTTACAGGCCCCTTTTGCAGCTGTTATTAACATCCGTCTCAGGTGGTCTGATGTCAAGTGGACAACACTAAATACTGGTGTAAATGGGATCCAAAATGCTGTCAGTAGCTATGTTCACATGCACCCAAATAGATCAATAGAATGGAAAAGTCTTCATGTAAACACCTCAATGAATGAATTCGGTAACACTTTATTTCAAGGACCAATTCTGGTTGTTAATTAGCTGCTTTTTTGCATGCATATTACTAGTATATTGGCTGTTTATTAGTATTTATAAAGCACATATTAGGGCCTTTCGCACCGCGGGAACCTTTTCATAGTACCAGAACTAATTGTGGAACTACCCAGTTTTTGGCATTTTCGCACTGCCATAACTGAGTGCGATTTTAGTAACGGAACATTAACGTTGTTCTTCTTTGTTTTCGTTGTTGAACGCTGCGCACAAATGACGTCGCTGTCGACCAGCTTACGTCACATCACGAATGCAACCCTTTAAATGGTACTGGGAAATAGTTCGCGCAAAATCATCCCAGTACTTTAGTATAGTGCCTTTAGTTCTGGAACTAAAGTGGTTATAAGTACCTTATTCTACACGACTGTATTTTAGATCCCTTAATCCATCCCATACCTAAACTTGCCTTACTAACTATTAATAAGCAGCAAATTAGGAGTTTGTTCAAGGAAAACTCTTCTGTTCCCTATTCTAAAGTGTTACCATACTTCAGTTTTGAATGGATTGTAAAAGGTGGTGTAGACCTGAAACAATCCAATCAACAGAATAAAAAATCAAGCGTATAAATGCTTGAATCAGACAGTTTTCTATCAGTTTTTACATTGTTTACGTGCAGTGAACATCTTACGTTTGTTTTCATCTTTTGAAATGGTTAGTGGAAGTATTTACTAAATATTATTAAAAATGAGTTCTTCTGACATGTATGTCAGGATATGTCATCACCGCAGTGGCTTTCACAGGTTCTGCGCATGCACTGAAGTTAGGCTTTCGGTTTAGTAGTAGCCTTCTTTGAGAATGTTTTTGCTTGTCTGTTTTCTGTTGTAGATGTAATGGATCAGCACAGAGCACTTCACTCTGGTTGTCTTGTGTCAGGGGTCCGAACTCCCCCCATCCGCCGCAACAGTAAACTGGCCAGCCTGGGACGCATCTTCAAGCCCTGGAAGTGGAGGAAAAAGAAAAATGAAAAGCTGAGGCAGGGCTCTACAGGTGAGTTAATGTGATATAATACTTTATAAAGATCACATGGGTAATTATTTCCCCATTAA
Organism: Cyprinus carpio; assembly: GCF_018340385.1. Taxonomy (NCBI): domain Eukaryota; kingdom Metazoa; phylum Chordata; class Actinopteri; order Cypriniformes; family Cyprinidae; genus Cyprinus; species Cyprinus carpio. Next base: position 2,649,430 of record NC_056582.1, on the reverse strand, counting down.
AATGAATGACATTGCATCTTAGCTTTCATGCTATTACATTATATTACTATAATTTCAGTAATAAAATGAGTAGTTCCTGATAGGTTAGTGAAACATTTATAAAAAAAATATCCCTCAAGCAACAGTGTGATCAATTTAAATATCAACAGGCAAATCTGTGGCCTGGTAGCTACAGTTCAATAAACAAGAAGTCAATATTGAGTGGCATGTTAGACACAGTTGTGCCAGTTCCTTTTCCACAGTGCAGTACACTTCTAAGCAGAATGGCAGTGTTCTTTCTTTCTCTCTCTGAATGAATCCAAATTGGTTGAATAAATGATTTGGTGATTTGGTCATGAAGATATCTACTGGCGTAATGTAACCCGCAGAAATACTGTCTGAAAAATCCTCAGATTTACTGCATGAACTGATAGACTGTCAGAAACAAACAGACAAGAAACAGTGAAAAGCTGCTTGTTCAGTCAGAATATTTGCTTTATTTATTGACATTATACCACAAATGGTGTTAATAGACATAAACGTGTACTGAACACTGATCATGTCTTTATTAAAATGAATACTGAAAAATTAAATACTGACGGTAAATGAAATTGTGTTATCATTTTACCATTTAATAAAAGCTACAAGACACGAGAGCAATGGTTCATAACCTTTCTAATTGTCAAATGTACAGAAACTTTTATTTAACTTTAATTTAGATGTTTATATAAATATTAGTTGATTATTAAAATAATTTACATTTTATTTTTAATGTATTTAAAACATATTATTTTAAAAATAGATTTATATAAATTGTTTTATTTAATAATAATAATAATAATAATAATGTAATGTAATTAAATAAAATATGATCAAAAATAATACATTTACACAATTACAAAAGTTTCAATAACATGTTTTATTACCAATGAATTGACTTGACCTTTCTTGTAATTTATGATTACAGGGATTTGAAATTATTATTATTATTATTATTATTATTTACGCACAAATAGCAGTTTCCACAAGAGAGCTTTACATAACTAGACAAATGTATATTTATTATAAAAATGTCTGTGACATCGGTCTTTAGTTGTAAATAATATTGTTCAAAATAAATTATAATTGTTAAACATTTTGAATTCATCACATGTGCTAACAAATACATTTTGACAGCCCTAACTTCCATAAATGATGATTAGTATCTTTCCCACAGCCAGCCTCTCACTGTAGTGTTAGTATTTGTGTTCAGCGAGATCTGTATTTAACTCTGTCTGATGGCATCTGCAGGGCTGGAGAGGAAAGTGCCCACCAGGCAGAATCGTGACGATCTTGTCAGGAAGGGCCTCCATGCAGAAGCTGGCATGGGTGAGAAACTGCCACATCACTCTTTTCAGCAGTGCCAAACGCTCCCCGCTATCAGCGGCTGTTCACCAGCAGCATGCACGCGTAACGGTAGCACGATCACCTTGTCCTGTTTGGCCACCAGGAGAGTGACGAGGCTATTATGAGAATGTGATGACAGCCGTTGAGATTGCTGCGTTTTTCCCATGCTTGCAGAGTCTGGCCTTGTGTGTGGCGGGAATACAGACGAGCCAGGAACCCTCCTGCTGGATGAGTCTGACGGAGAGGAGCGAGAGGACGAGCCCATGGCGCCGCTGGCCAGCAACACGGACGATCTCGGGTCTGATGAAGACAATCTGTCCTCAGGTCAGGACCCCTGAACACATGGCCTTCTGCAAAACAGATGACTAGAGAGTCACCATGAAATGAAAGCTGACACTACAGTATTAACTTTATGAACACACATTCCTGAAATTAGGTTTTCCATTAGTCCAATGGGAAAAAAAATTGTCCTTGTACTCATGGTTCAAAATGTACCTGAAAAATAGTTAATAGTTAAAGTCATTGTAATGTTACTGTTGCAATGTTTCAATAATAATGTTGTTGTGATTTGATGCTCTGGTGGGTGAACGTGACCTTCAGAATTATTTTTCCAAGTTGTTTGTTGGAGTGAACATTGTTTTAGTAATTATTTTTCCAAGTTTTAAATTTTAGTTAAGTGTGTTTCTTTGTTTTTATTTGTAAATTTCACGTTTATTTATTAGCAAATTCAGAGTGAAAATTGTTTCAAAGTAAATCATAGCCTACACTGATTTTTCAGTGCAAATAAAATGCCAGTGGACAGGAGTAGATCCCCCACAATCCACTGCAAACTCATGGATAAAAACATTTCCTTCTTGTTGAATATTCTGTTTCATGAATATAACTCATTAGGGAAGTAAAATGGGATGCACATGATGTTTCATGTTGACGACACTAAATAAAAAAAAGAGTGTATAAACAGTTTTTACAGAGAAATCTCACAAACAATTACAAATAAATGGCAATAACACATGAAACAAAGACTGTAACAATATTTTCAAGATACACATAAATAATCTTTTTTTTTTTACTTTTACATCTTTGAAAAAAATATTTTTTCACAGTGTATTAATATCATGTATGTTAGAATTAATATGTATGCAAGTTATGCACATTTCATATGATTTTGTAACAAGTGATGACTCATTCAGATTATGAAAGTGGACAAATGTGGTCTCGAGAGAATGAGCAGCGCTGAATTAGCACTAGGTGGCGGCAGAGATTACACTCTTTTCTGGCCGATCTCTTTTCAGAGCGAGACGCAGCAGAGATGACAGAAACAGAAGGGGAACTTGAGCAAAGTGAAGATGAGGAGAAGCCTTGTGTCGATGCCTCGAGGAGAGGGGCCAGTGTGGGGCCCGCTGAGGCCCCTGAGTGCCATGAGGAGAAGAAAGAGGAGCCACCACTCAGAGAAGTCCACACTCCTCCAGCCAAACTTGCTGTGAAGCTGCTTACTCGACTGGGCAGTCTGGACAGTCAGTATCATTGAGAGTACAGCCAATGCATAAATAATATATAATGCATATCAAAAGCATAGGCTATATAATAGTTTTCTATGCCCAGAGGAGTGCTTGTTTTAAATAATGAAACTAAATTAATCACAGAAGTACGATCTTTATTCGTTCTTGTCCATTAGGTACCCACTCTAATCAGAGCCGTCCCGCTCCAGCCACGCTGCCCAGGAACTTCACCCTGCCCAAAGACACCCTGAGGGGCAGGTTTTCCACCCCCACCGGCTCCCCTTACTTAGGTGTCATGCACCATCAGCTGCCCCCTAGCTGCATCATCGAGGAACTGCACCGTGCGCTGGCCACCAAACACCGGCAGGACAGGTGAGACGCTCAAGCGGGACAGTCGTTCAGGAATAATTCATCCAAATTCTGTCATCAATTACTAAACGCAGCATATAAAAGTAGTTTGTTTGAATTGTGTGCTATGTAGTCACACGATAGTTCACTACCGTTCAAAGAATAGGGTTGGTAAAATCCTTTAATTGATCCAAAAGTACAGAAATATTATTAGAATTTAAAACAGCTGTTTTCTATATGAATATCTGTTAAAATGTAAGTAATTCCTGTGATAAAAGCTGAATTTTCTGCATGATTACTCCAGTCTTCAGTGTCACATGATCTTCAGAAATCATTCTAATATGATGATTTACTGCTCAAGACACATTTCTGATTATTATCAGTGTTTTTGTGAAAATCATGTCACATTTTATTTTTCAGGATTCATGGATTAAAAGAAAGTTCAAAAGAACAACAATTTATTTAAACCTGATTTAATGCATCTTTGCTGAATAAAAGTATTAATGTTCTTCAACAATGAAAACAAAACTTTCTGACCCCAAACTTTTTAACAGTAATGTATGTGTCATTATACACTGAAAACCTTCCGTTCGATGTTTTTTTTCTCACTGTAATTTATGCATGTGGTTATTTAATGATGGCACTCTGCCATTATACAACACATCACACCATGTTTGACATGACTGATTTCTAACTGGTTGGGTTCTCACACGTCACATTTATTGGTGAACTATTCCTATAGTGTGACTTTTCAAGTATAAACATGGTACATTTAACTGTATTTAACCCTCAGGCGAGAGGATAGGAAATCAAACACAGTCAGGGAGTTCAGATGCATTATCATCCAGTTTTCATTATTTTTTTCATGCTTTGCATAGTTTCCATGGTAAGGAGATCCGTGGTTCACCCAGACGGCGCTCGGATGGACGGCTGTCCCGCACCGCCAGCACTGAGAATGAGCCGAGCGCAGAGGTGGAGAACAAAAAAGAGGCCGAAGAGAACAAGGAGAACATGCGTCTGGATGAATACTACAGCGACCAGGACAGCTGGAACGAGTCCGTCATCTCCGGTCTGTTTCTTTGTGCTGACTCTGCATCAGAATCATTTTAGATTAGCTAGTTAACAATATTTGCAAAGTATCTGTTTAATGAAATAAAATTGTAAATTCTAAAAATACACTTAGAGTTTTAAACTGAGATTTGGGGTCAGTGTTATTTTAGCATTATTTGTATTTATTAATATATTTTATTTTAGTCAATATTTTATATTTTAAAATATAAATTTTACTGCTTTTGTTATGGGAATTTGTCATTGTAATTCATTTTAATTTCATTTTAATTAATAAAATTATATTTTCACACTGTAGTAACATCCTGGCAACCACCCAGGTTCAGTGGCAGTGACATTTAAACAAAAAAACATCACTCATGTTTTCTGGACATTTTACTGTATTCAGAAAACTCCTCGTGCCAGAAATGAAGAGGCTTTTCTACTTCTAGACTTGATTTGTCAGCAACATCTGGTGTCCTACTTCTAATGCAGTCTGCTGTCATTACATGTGGGCCAGAGAGAGAGACTGAATGAAACCGGGCGGCGCACACACAAGTCACCAAAGCAACTTTGAGACTTTTGGAGATATTTGATCACAATCACAAAAATGCACACAAAAATATTCTGTTCGCAAGTGATATCCGATTTCTCTTTGTTTACTTCACACATCTTATATATGATCTCCACCTCATTACTGAAACTTAAAAAAAAAATGATTTGGAGCAAAATTATTGATCATAGAGGAAATGCTACTAAGATCTAATGAAGATTGGCAGTCAGACTGAAATACATTGAATCGTATAGAATGAACGTTATGAAACCTGTTGCCTCTGGGTCATGAACGTGCCTATAGTTAACCCTTGTTGGTCAGTTTCACCTCATAAATGATCATGTGTATGTGTATTTGGGTCTGTGCAGGTACACTTCCACGACGAATCAGAAAAGAGCTTCTGACAGTGAAGCTGCGTAACAGACCCAGTAAACAGGAGCTGGAGGACAGGAACATCTTCCCTGTGCGCAGTGATCAGGAACGCCAGGAGATCCGCCAGCAGATTGAAATGAAGCTTGCCAAGTGAGTCTCGTTATTCCATGTCATGCTGATACACACATATTTCATATGCACTACTGTTCAAAAGTTTGGGTCAGTATGTTTGTTTGTTTGTTTTTAAGAAATTCATACTTTTATTCAGCAAGGATGCATTCATTTGATTTAAAAGTGTTCTTCTGAACTTTCTATTCATAGAAAATATGAAGCAGCACAGCTGTTTTCAACACTGATAATAATCAGAAATGTGTCTTGAGCAGGAATGATTTCTGAAGATCATGTGACACTGAAGACTGGAGTAATGATGCTTAAAATTCAGCTTTGATCACAGAAATAAATTACAATTTAAAATACATTCAAACAGAAAACTTTTATTTTAAACAGTAATAATATTTCACAATATTACTGTTTTACTGTATTTTTTATATAATTAATGCAGCCTTAAAAACATAAATATTATAGACCCCAAACTTTTGAATGGTAGCACACATATTATTTTCCTATCCTGCCAGTGCATTACTATTCTGTAGGTTGCCTTTTATTATAAGCTTTTAGCATTGTTTTTCCACTGCTGTCTGCAATCAGAACAGAGCTGTGAGCAAATTTCTGATGCTAAGCACAGATTGAGGACAGCTAGTTTTAAAGATGGTCAGTAAATGACTCATGCAATAAAACCAAATCGAGAAAACAAACTCTTCATGACCATTTTGTGTAGTTATACATTATAATTTAGCTCTGGAAAGTCTTTGTCAAATTAAGTTAAGGGGTACTTCTGTGTTAATGAAAACAAAATTATTGTAAACAAACTTCAGGTTTTCATGCAACACAAAATTGATATTTTTGAAAAATTTGTTTTGTTGCAATATGAGATATTGGTGAGTGCTTTCATGTTTGTTTCAGGTGTTGCATCTGTCCTGCTTTGTCAGGTGCTATTTTAGCCCCCAGTTTAATGTTCATGCAGTGCATGTGTGTATTCAGTACCTACAGCACACTTCAGCCAGTGCTCAGCCAGTGGGGGGAGTTACAACATTTCTTTTTATTCCTGTGTAACCCAAGCAAACAATCACACTCTAATATGGCCACCCTTTGTTTTCTGTGGTATTTGAGTCAACAGACTGGGATGAGCTTGGCGAAAACTTGATTCTCTAGTCACTGAACCATTTTGTGTTTATTTAGAGTTTTTGTGATGGGAGTGATGATTGCTTCGGATCATTGTTCTGCTAGAAGATTCAACCACAACCAGTTTAGGCTTTCTGAGTCAGTCAGCCGTTGATTTAACATGAGCTAGTAGTTTATGATATTGTGTCTCCTAACAAGCTGTCTAGCAGCCTTTGAATAAAAAATATGCCCCACATCCATCAGTACAGTTGCCAGGAGAGATGAGCTGCCTTTTATCAGTCAGATCTTCTGTCAGTGCCATATCCATCCCTTGTTTCGGTCTCATTTCACTGCAGAAACCAGTTCTACTAAAAGTTCCAGTAATGCTTGGCAAACAGCAGGCATATGAGTTTGTTATTTGATGATAGCAAAAGCTTTTTTCTTAGAAACCATTTGTGGTTATGTAGGTGGTGTCTGATGTTAGTTTTGGAAAATTTCTGACCCCAAGACCAACTTTAGTCTGCATTTCTTCAAGTGTGATCCTTACAGATTTTTTAAAATGAGTTTATGGATATGTTTTGTGCTGTAAAAAAATTATCTATTTAAAGATTTGTTCAAATTAATCAGTTGAAAAACAGAGAGTTTTACAACAGGTAAACGGATTAGATATTTAAGGGTGTCACAGATTTGCATAGAGCAAGAGTCAGATAAACCTCATTTATCTGGCTCTACAGAAAGCTTTAGGCCATGCAGCTTTTAGGGTAGCCAGATGTCCTGTGTTTCCTGGAAAATACAGGACTATCCCATGCAAAACAGTACATCTGCTTACCGTAAGTGGTCTGAAAGCCATTTCATTTAGAGAAAAAACAAATCAACACAGACTTTGTAAACCTGCTCATTCTTGCAACAGTAATTCATGGTTGTGTTGCAGTGGTATTTTTATTCTTGCTTTGAATTTTGTTTCTTGTTTTCTTGCCTTGGATTCTATGAAATAAGACCACCTTCAGGCATCCCCATGAGAGGGGGCTCATTTATCAATTATGTTTCTTGCTTAAGTTGCTTAAGTCATTAACTGGTTATGCCTCCTCAGTGACTGGGTAATAAACAGCCATTTCTGTCAGTGTCTTCTTGGTTCCAGCGTATTCCTCCTCCTCAGCTTTGACTATAAGTGAACTAATAAAAAAATAATGAGAACATTGTGTGTAATCCCAGTGGCTGTAAATAACTGGAGAGTTGCTGGAGTAAGATAATCATAGCAAAGACTGCTAACCAGCCAATGCTTCCACTAAGCAACTGCTTGCTCTATTAAAGTTGGGCTGATTTTTCTACCCGTGCTTTCTGTGTATGCTCAAGTCATACATGCACATTGAATTTGTTTTGCATTGATTGGTTGTTCCACATGGTGGCAGCACTGATGCTGGGTGTTGTTTTGCAGTCAAAAAAGAAACTGATAAGAAGGAACAACTTTGCAACAAACTAATGGAAAATAAAACAATAGATGATAGAATAAAATAGAATATGTGTCAGGGGGATCAGATATTCACAAAACTCTTGTTTAAAAGAATATAAAGATATATGTAAGTGATAAATTTTGTAATGTTTCTGTCTTCTGGAGAGAAAGAGCACAGACACTGGATAAAGACGATACTTTGAAAGGCTATGTAAAAGGCATATGCTGCATAAGTATGCTGTGGGCTTTAGTGACTTAAGTCAACAAAGTCCTTGAGTGTAAATCTTTGGGATTATTTTACCCGTTGTATCACCTGGTACGAGGTAGGGCAGAAACCATTTGTCAACATTATCAACAACATCGACAATAAAAAAAATCGTCTACAAATATTTTTGTTGTCGAATAGTCATTGGATATTGAATGACCTAATGTAAGAGCCTGCAATAACGCAGTTTGACCAGTGTGGTGTTGTAGCGCAAGACTGCAATTCAGTGCTCCCTGCAGCAATCCAACAAGAAGACATACTTATGAGAAGTGCAGAGAAGCTAAACCAGTAGAGTGTGGGAAAGTTTTACAAAACTACAAAAAAAAAAAAATCCTGTTGCATGTAAAGGCTCCAATATACTCATGGCCAGGTCCTTGTCTTTGTTTTTCATTAGGGGTAAAAGAAAGTTTGATATATGCAGACATCCCAATGCCACCTGTGCTGCTAAGAGTGGCATTTAGATGAATATTTAAATATATGCTGCACACTTTCCTCTCATTGACAAAATAAACACAACAAATATGACGGCAGTGAGAAAACAGCAGTTTAGAAAGCATCTAATCTTAGTGATGCGTATATGTTTGCACAGCTCTGCAGTCGGCACTAAAGTAAAGTCATGTCACGTTTATCTATATAGTGCTTTATACAATGGATTGCTTTAAAACATGCAGTTTGCAGTATTTAACATGAAAAAAAGAACAGTGTCAGTGTCGCTTGCACACATTTGAGTGGTGTGTAGTTAGCATGTACTAATTACATGTGGAGCGATAATGAGTTGACTGAGAGTCTAGAGGCTTGGCATGGGTCTCACCTTCCTCTGACATTCTCTCTCGAGTTCCCAGTGAGAGAATTCGGAGGAAAAGCACCCACGTGTCGTGTGATGCCACACATTTTCAATGTAAACAGACATACACAGTATTTCACACTTTTGTGGCAAATTTATCAGTTGTTGCTCCTTTATAGGTGAGTATTATGCTTTGTGGTTGCCAGGGTTGCATGCGATTTCCAGGGTGTTCTGGGTGATAACTTGGTTTTGCTCACTTGCCAGGTAAGAAGAGCCCACCCTAAAGTTTCTGTAACATTCTGGCTTTCTCATTCATTGTAAGTTGGAGGGATTTTTAAGGCCCTGATATACTTTTCATTTTCTTCCCAGGGGTGAACACAAGTTCAGAATAGTTGCACAAAGGTACTGTTTGCGAACAGTCTGTCATTTGTATGTGTATGAAATAATGTGCTGCACAAAGTCCTCCACCGATATGGGAGCGCTAAGAAAAGTGTGGTTACAACAGCATCTGATCATAGAGATGTGGATATGTTTACATCAGCTCTCCGATTCAGCACCCTGGGTTTATGTTTTTTTTTTTTACTCATGTCTGACCTCAGTGGACTGAGCGAACAAATGAATATTAAAGAAGGTTGAGTCGCAGAGCACACTAACCTATTCTGTAATCATAATTGAAGGTTTTAAACAGCCAAGGCAAAGTTTCTGCTGGTGATCTGTTTCTGAACTCTGAAACACCTTAGTTTTGGCCAGATTTTGTTCTAAGTGGCATTTGATCCTCATTTTCGCTTTAACTATTGGGGCCTTCATTGTCAGAACAAGAAACTGTGAGTTTGACCACTTCTTATAGTAACAGTGAAGCTCTCTTCAACAAGACACATGATTTGAGGAATCGTTCATATCTGCAGCACACTGATGCACACTGAAGTTCAATACTTAGGGGCAGATTTACTAAAGACCACAATCCCGGATCATTTACAGAATGACCAACACAATCTATCAAGAGTAGCACAAATGAGGAAATATTGTAGTAGTCAAGCATACGATGGGTTAAGACATGCTTTTTTGGGGGGCGTTAGATAATGGCACAAATAAAAACAGAACCTAGACCCCACAATGTTAGCCAACTTTAGACCTATCTCAAATTTGTCATTTATCACTGAGCTTTAGGAGAAAGTTTTCCTACAGCAGTTGCATTTTTTTTCTAGGTGACAACACGATTTTTGAAAATTTTCAATCTGGTTTAAAAAAAAAAAAACATTACTCTAAAGAGACAGCACAGTTGAAATTTTTAAATGATATTTTAGTAACCTGAGATTCTGGCAAATATGCTGTGCTTGTGCTCTTAGATTTGACTGCTGCATTTGATATGGGATCATGATGTTCTCATTGCCCATTTGGAGCATTGCGCGGGCATTAAAGTGCCTTAAATTGGTTTAAATCTTATTTTTTTTATAGTAGTTTTTTTTTTGTTTTTTTTGGTGATTTTTTTTGTGGTGAATTTTTTTATTGTGGGGTTTTTCTGGGGTATATTCTGGCTCCCATTCTTTCTTCCATATACATGCTCCCACTTGGTTCTAGCTTCAGGAAGTATGGGTTGTCATTCCATTGTTATGCTGATGACACCCACATTTATCTGCCTTTAAAACGAAATTCAGACGGTCTGGACACTCTCATGGCTTGCTTGTCAGATGTTAAGTCCTGGTTGCCTCTTAACTTTCTGAATTTTAATGAGAGTAAAAATGAAATTATTGTTCTTGGACCTTCAGATTCAATTCATAGTCCCAAAATAAATCTTGGTGGGCTTTCTTCTTGTGTGAAGACATCGGTGAAAAATCTGGGTGTAGTCTTCGATGAGTCTCTGAAATTTGATGAGCAGATAGACTTGGTGGTGAAATCATGCTTTTTTCAGTTGCGAATGCTATCACAAGTTAAGTAATTTTTCTCCTTCAAAAATTTTAAAAAAGTAATTCATGCCTTTATTTCTTCCAGGCTGGATTACTGTAATTCTCTATATGTTTGGATTAGCCAATCATCTTAAGAACGACATTTAAGTATACTTGACTTAGAAAAAGTCTAAATATAATTGAGCTGTACTTGTGCTCCGGGAATCCATGTTTTCCTTGTTATATGGTAGGGGGTGCTATTGCACATCTTCTGTACAGAGTTTCCAAAACCCAAGCAAAGAAGAAACCAAAGGAACAGATGTTTCCACGTGTAATGTAGTCTCAGGCTCAGACGTCACGTCCACAGACCGTTGGCTAAACATTTGATGCATATGGGACACAAAAGTGGAAACACTTCAGGAGTGTAAAACAGCATCAAAACTGTGCAACGTTATGGAATACAATGTTGATCCATGAAGAGGTAATAACTGTCAAGCTTTGGGGTGTTAATCGACTCCATCTATGTTTTTATTATCACTCTTAATCAAATTCAGTCTTTTTTTTCAGCTTTTTGTTCAAATTGTTTTTTATTTATGAAACTTACACACATTCAAGTGTTTATAAAAAAGAATTAATGATGCTAGAATAAAATGTTTTTGTTTACAAGCAGATACCCTGTTCTTTCTTTTGATATTTGTACGTTCAGATATTCATATAACAAAACATTTACAAATTAATACCTTAGTAGTACACTTAAAGTATGATGTAAAGTTGAAAACGTAAAGACAACTTTACTGAAACTACTGTATACTTCAGTGTAATAAAACTGCTACAAGAATTTAATTAGTAAACTATCAGTATACCTATGAGTTCACTTTTAGTATAGTCGAGTACAAACTAAAACATAGCTGTAAACTAGTTGTGTACTCAAAGTTTACTACTGTTATATTTAAAGTATACTTAAAAGTATATTTTATATACTAGAAAGTGGGCCAATTTAGTCCCAAGGAGTATTGAAATAGTACACTTACAAGTATACTACTAGTACACTGATATTTGTATGCTTACTACATAAAGTATACTTAAAATATACTTGAACTTTACTTAACTATACTTAATAAAATAAACTTCAAGGATACTTCTTTTTGGTAAGGGTAGTTCAAAATGATTTTAAAATACTACTCAAATCTTTGAATGGTATGGCTCCATCTTACCTTTCTGATCTATTGATCAAGCATTTTCCAACCAGATCACTTGGGTCATCTAACCAGAGACTGTTGGTTATTCCTAGGTCGAAGTATAAGTGTAGAGGCGACCGTGCTTTCTCTGTTGTTGCCCCCAGACTCTGGAATGACTTACCCATCACAATCAGACATGCTTCCTCTGTATCTGTAAGTCTAGCTTAAAAACGCATTGTTTGATAAGGCTTACAATCTGTATCAATGCTTTTCTGCCTTATGTTTTATTGCTATTTTATTGTATTTTGTCTTTTTTTTTTTAAGTAATTGTGTTTTGGATTTTTATTTCTATTTTGCTGTAAAGCACATCGGACAACCGTGGGTTGTCATTAATGGTGCTACATAAATAAATGTTCAGAACTGAAATGTTGCCAATATAAACACGGTTCGGCTGAAGGGTTGCCCTGTCATGTTGTTACAGGTGTAAGTATACAGGGAACCCCTCTGGAGTTTGTGTGTGTGTTCAGTCTCGGATGGGTAACTCACACCCCCCTGGGAGTCTGCTTATGTAAGGCCTCCGCTTACACAACCGAACGCTTGCAGATCGATCTCGGACACAATGGTGAGGGTGAACTCTACTGAGGTGTTAAGAGGAACGTATCCTGGGTTAGATCATGCCTCAGGGTGTTGGGATTTCATATGGATGCGTGTGTGTCAGAACCCCTAAAATTTGTCACTGTACGCAATCAGCACATGATGTTTGTGCGTGACGTGACATCACTTTTGACAATAATCATTTATCTAATAGATTTTCTGACTACAATGAAGTGATTGCATGTGAAAAATTCACTGATACAATGCTAGAGTATTTCTGAGTGATGTTAGGTTGTCAAGAAACTGTATGATTCGAGGTAACATTCTGGACCCTATTTTAACGATCTAAGTGCATGGTCTAAAGCGCACGGCACAGGTGCACTCAGGGCATGTCCGAATCCACTTTTGCTAGTTTAATGATGGGAAAATGGTCGGCGTGCCCAGTGCATGGTCCAAATGGGTTGTCCCTATTCTCTTAATAATAAATGGGTGTTTTTTGGGCATAACATGGGATAAACCAATCAGAGTCTCATCTCCTATCCCCTTTAAAAGCCAGTTGCACTCGCCCCATGGCGGGTTCACGATTTACATGGCGGAATGTAATTTTTCATTTTTAAAAAGGTTTGTGTGCTGTGTGTGTAATAAGGAAAGTGTATGCGGGTTGTGCACCCGCCTATAAGCGAATATTATTGAGGCTCTTTAAATAACAAAGAAAAAATAATGCGCCAGACTTTATACCAGGTTTGAGTTGGTCTGTGGTTCAGTCTGTTTTCAGTTCCTCAAAATAGCAACACGCCAGCAGTGCACCTGAACACACCTCTTTCCAGCACGCCCATGGGTGCACAAATGGGTGCAAATGCATTTGCTATTTAAACAACGCAGCGCAGGACGGGAAAATGAGAACTGCTTCAGGCTGAACCTAGCAAAAACGCCTTACGCCACATTGCGCCTGGTGTATGATAGGGCCCATGAAGACATTTGGTCTTTCAAAGTTGCCTTTATTTACAATACATAAACTAAACACTGACTAACAAAATATTTTTACTTTTGTCTAAAGTAGAAATAATGCTTTCATATTATAGCTAATTTATTTATTATAGCTGTTTATGGTAAAATCAAGTTGTAAAAAGCCCCCCCTTCATGTTTCATGTGGAACCAACGTGCGTGATTAAATCGTAAATCCAATGCAGTTTATATATATAAAATGTAATTATTATTATTTTTGTGTGTGAATTTCTCTATATAAATATATGTAATTTATATAATTCATATTTAAATCATAATTACAATTAATTAATATAAACATAATTCAATTAATATTAAATATAATTTAAGAAGTTGTATAGTGTATTCCAGCCTTTAGGTGTTTCCTTTTAACTTTGAGCATTAGTAATGATATATATAATATATATATATATATATATATATATATTTATGTATATATATATATATATATATATATATATATTACTAATGGTCAAAGTTAAAAGGAAACGCCTTTAGGTTATATATATATATATCCTGGGTCCGTCAGTGGTCTGTGGTTGAATAGAGATGAAATTAATAATACTTCTGATTATTCACTACTTGTGTCTTAAGCATTATATAATATATTAATGTAATACTATCAAAGTTCTACGAAGAAAATACTTTTTTTTAAATTATTATTATTTTTTTTAATTCTGGGGTTCCCTGGGTTGGCTGGGGGTCTGGTGGAGAATCCCTGGATCTGTAAATGTTAAAAACCCCTGAACTAGATCAATGTTTTGCATACAGAAGTAAAAGCAGATGCTTGGATGACTAGATATGAAGGGAACTTTATAATGTTACAGTAACTTAAGAAACTGGTGCATAATAAAAGCATGTGAACAGCTGTCATGACCCATGCACTCAGCAGTGAGCCAGACTGTGAGAGGCAGGAAGCCCACAGCAGAGGATCCAGAGCGGACCGGCCGGCCGTGTAACTGGAGCTCTGTGAGCACGCTGGGTAAACACAGGTGCCGGCTCCCCCCGTCACAGTGACAGCAGGAGAGCTGTGTGTGCCATACACATCAACTACTTTGTCCAGTGCTGGGAGATCATCTTTAGCAAGAATGACTGGTCAACAGAAATCTGATGCCCTGGTTTTCAGCAGAAGCCAAACATGCTGCTCTGACCAATTTGTTCTGGGTACCAGGAGGAAGCTTTTATTGCTTATTAAGTATTGATCATTTGGTCTTGGAAGAATTTGATGAAAAATGTGCTTCATATAGCAATCTCTGAATTGTGGTGAATCTGACACAGAATGTGCAAAACTTACACAAAGTCTCCATTTGCCCTCTCATTGCAGTCTAGGTGAAGCAGTTGAGAGAACTCACTTTCCATGTTCATTTCTTTGACTATACTTTGATACAGCACCAAATGGCAGTTTATGTATTGACCTATATTATATATCATATTCAGTACTTGTATGTTAGTTCTAATGTACATACTGTAACTGCTAACACAAATAAGAAGAACAACAGTCATATATGACGAGTCATGCAGGGTCTTCTGGTAATACCCTCCTATAAATTATAAGATGGCCCATATTTTTACTTATAAACAACATCATTTTAACAATAATTTACAATAAAAGTACATGTATTTTCTTGTTGAATTTGATTTAAATTTAAACTGTAAACTATATGGTCATAATTCATACTTTTTACTTCCCAAGACCATGCATTTCAAAATAAAATAACTTATAATGCCACGTTAAAACTTTTATGATGTTTCACCATATATGGTAACAGGTCCCTTACCAAAAAGTAGTATACTTCAAGTTTATTTTATTAAGTATACTTAAGTAAAGTTCAAGTATATTTTTAAGTACACTTTATGTAGTAAGTATACAAATATCAGTGTAGTAGTATACTTGTAAGTGTACTGTTTCAGTACTCCTTGGGACTAAATTGGCCCACTTTCTAATATACAGGTCCTTCTCAAAAAATTAGCATATTGTGAAAAAGTTCATTATTTTCCATAATGTAATGATAAAAATTAAACTTTCATATATTTTTAGATTCATTGCACACCAACTGAAATATTTCAGGTCTTTTATTCTTTTAATACTGATGATTTTGGCATACAACTCATGAAAACCCAAAATTCCTATCTCAAAAAATTAGCATATTTCATCCGACCAATAAAAGAAAAGTGTTTTTAATACAAAAAAAAGTCAACCTTCAAATAATTATGTTCAGTTATGCACTCAATACTTGGTCGGGAATCCTTTTGCAGAAATGACTGCTTCAATGCGGCGTGGCATGGAGGCAATCAGCCTGTGGCACTGCTGAGGTGTTATGGAGGCCCAGGATGTTTCGATAGCGGCCTTAAGCTCATCCAGAGTGTTGGGTCTTGCGTCTCTCAACTTTCTCTTCACAATATCCCACAGATTCTCTATGGGGTTCAGGTCAGGAGAGTTGGCAGGCCAATTGAGCACAGTAATACCATGGTCAGTAAACCATTTACCAGTGGTTTTGGCACTGTGAGCAGGTGCCAGGTCGTGCTGAAAAACAAAATCTTCATCTCCATAAAGCTTTTCAGCAGATGGAAGCATGAAGTGCTCCAAAATCTCCTGATAGCTAGCTGCATTGACCCTGCCCTTGATAAAACACAGTGGACCAACACCAGCAGCTGACATGGCACCCCAGACCATCACTGACTGTGGGTACTTGACACTGGACTTCAGGCATTTTGGCATTTCCTTCTCCCCAGTCTTCCTCCAGACTCTGGCACCTTGATTTCCGAATGACATGCAAAATTTGCTTTCTTCCGAAAAAAAAAGTACTTTGGACCACTGAGCAACAGTCCAGTGCTGCTTCTCTGTAGCCCAGGTCAGGCGCTTCTGCCGCTGTTTCTGGTTCAAAAGCACACGCCTGTGCACGGTGGCTCTGGATGTTTCTACTCCAGACTCAGTCCACTGCTTCCGCAGGTCCCCCAAGGTCTGGAATCGGTCCTTCTCCACAATCTTCCTCAGGGTCCGGTCACCTCTTCTCGTTGTGCAGCGTTTTTTTGCCACACTTTTTCCTTCCCACAGTCTTCCCACTGAGGTGCCTTGATACAGCACTCTGGGAACAGCCTATTCGTTCAGAAATTTCTTTCTGTGTCTTACCCTCTCGCTTGAGGGTGTCAATGATGGCCTTCTGGACAGCAGTCAGGTCGGCAGTCTTACCCATGATTGCGGTTTTGAGTAATGAACCAGGCTGGGAGTTTTTAAAAGCCTCAGGAATCTTTTGCAGGTGTTTAGAGTTAATTAGTTGATTCAGATGATTAGGTTAATAGCTCGTTTAGAGAACCTTTTCATGATATGCTAATTTTTTTTTGAGATAGGAATTTTGGGTTTTCATGAGCTGTATGCCAAAATCATCAGAGTCCAAAACAGATATTGGGGTGGTTTTTTTCAGTTGGTGTGCAATGAATCTAAAATATATGAAAGTTTAATTTTTATCATTACATTATGGAAAATAATGAACTTTTTCACAATATGCTAATTTTTTGAGAAGGACCTGTATATAAGTACACTTTTAAGTATACTTTAAGTATAACAGTAGCCAACTTTGAGTACACAACTAGTTTACCTTTTATGTTTGTAGTTTTATACTGCAAGTACTGTATACTCATAAGTTTTTTATAAGTGAACTTTACATCATACTTTTTTAGTATACTATTATGTCTCTATTTAGGTTTTAATTTGTATATATTTTATTATATGAATATCTGAACATACAAAATATCCAAAGAAAGAACAGGGTATCTGCTTGTAAACAAAAACATTTTATTATTATTATTTTTTTAAACACTTTAATGTGGGTAAGTTTCATAAAAAAAAGAAAGAAAGAAAGAAAGAAATAACATTTTGAACAAAAGGCTGAAAAAAAAGACTATGAATTGGATTCAGGATGATAATCAAAACGTAGATGGAGTTGATCAACACCCCAAAGCTAGACTGTAATTATTTCCTCTTCATCGGTCGACATTTTATTCCATAACGTTACAGTTTTGATGCTGTTTAATGTCAGATGATCGTGTTAGATTACATGTGTTAGTACATGTGTTTCTTTTTTTTTTCTTCACTTGTGTTTTTTAGAAATTCTGTGCAGAAGATGTGTACTAGCGCCCTCTACCGTATAATAATGAAAACACGGATTCTAGGAGCACAAGTATAGCACAAATATATTTAGACTTTTTGTAAGTATGTCAAGTATACTTAAATGTCATTTTAAGCATATTTCTGAGAAGTATATAAAAAGTAAACTAAAAGCACACTTTCCTATTTTTAGTTTAAAAGAAGTATACTAATAGCACACTTGAATAAACTGCTTTTTCGTAAGGGCTACCAGGATGTTATAATACGAGCATTTTGGGGGAAATGCACTGTTCTATATTTGCATCAGTATCACTAGAAACCTTCAGTCAAGTAGAACCAGGCCCCATAGTGCTGTGCCATGAGTATTGTAGTCATTATGGTAAGCAGGACAATTTGTTTTGTTTCTGTGCAGAAATACATCCTTTCTAGGCAAATATGTTTTAAAAAATGAACTGGTTTTATTTCAGCTAGTTGCCAAAACAATCTATGGCAGTAATCTGTGGCAGGACGGCTCTTGAAATTTTTTATTTTAATTTTCAGCCATATTTATACATATATCCGTTATTTAATAAGTAGCTGGACATTCAGGCACTTGCATTACTGCTTAAATAGAGTATACATGGTCAGTTATTAAAGCTAGGAGTACTGAGTACGTACAGTTTGTTGTTGTATTATGAAAAAGATCTTGCTGTAGCCTGGTTAGGAAAGAAACCTCTGTCTGGTCATTTGAATCAATTGACATGATCTTCTCATTCTTTGTTGTATAACTTTGTACATGCTCTTGTGTAACACTGTTTTCGGCACATCAGCATTTGCATTGTGCCAGACTGCGCCAAGTGCAGTCGGCCGGGAAGGGGGATCCCTCTCTGATGCTATTTTTAGCCTGCTGCATTTTCAGTCGCACTGTAAAAAAGCACAGCAGCACAACAGATCAATCCTCTACGTCACTGTTGCTACCTCCAGGAGGGAAGAGATTGCATTCGGCCCCCTCACAGCTTGCCATGCTGCCACTTTCCAATCCCTTCCTGTCATAGTGACCCACTGTTCCCCATCGACCTTGGCTTGCTGTAACAAACTCACGTCGTGCCTGTGATGGCAGATCCTCGAGCCCCTCTTGATATGACCTTACTATAAATAGCCTTTCTCAAAAAGTGAGGACTCGCGCTGTGGCTAAATATAGACAGGCGAGCTGATGAATAATGCATGGCCATACACACAGACCTCAGCGCCCGTCCTCCTCAAATGCTCACCGTTCACAGAAGCAGAGCGGAGCTGGTGATAGAGACAGGGAGAATATGACAGCTGGCTGTTTAGTGTGCGATGCTGCATGTTCGTCTCAATGCTAAAATAACAAGACGCCCACTCACAGATGCTCCACAAAACCACAGCCAGATTCACACTTAGGTTTCGATTAGGGCACCGGCTTTGATTGTCAGCGCTCCATTCTGTTGATACAACATTTATAAAAATAGCACAGATCTGTAAACCCACAAGTTATTGAAGGATCAGCAGACTGTACATTATCCCTTACATATTCTTATTTTTAATTGAATCATTTCATAATTCTATTTCAAAGAGGCTGAAACAGAGGTCTTGTGTAGCTCCCAGTGTTTGTGAAGTATTTTGAGAATGGCATATGTTCAACCCTGAAAACTGCAATGCCTCCTGAAGAAAAAAAACTAAATCTGCATGATCTGACTATTAACTGACACCCATCAGATGAATGTCATGCTGTAGTGCACAGTGCAGGGAAATATGTAGTCTAGAATAGTTCCTTCTACCAGAAAAATCACATTGTATAAATCCAGTCAGTTGGTATTTTTAGAAGCAACAGTTTATAACCCACATCACGACTTGGTGCACGCTGGGCTCATTACCCTCTCCAGAGCTTTCAAAGGCAGCTGGAGTTGCTAGGCAACAGTGGCCAGTCAATAGTGGCTGGATATGGGTTTTATTTCTGGTGGCAATGTAGGGGAGTCTCTCTTTTAGCTGCTGAAATATTAATCTAGGTTTCTCAGGAAACCTCTGTACAGTACAACCTACAAAGCAAGGCACAAACTACCAATACTGCTACATAGTGACCAAAACACTGCCCCAGACTGACTGATTTCCACAAGCTGGCTTATATTTCTTCCTTCATGGCAGAAAGAAAATGTTCAGTACAAACATATGGTACAGTTCACAGTGTACATGTTCCTGTGGAGATTAGGTTTAGTGCTGAATGACAATTTTGCAATAAATTACACGTTTGCACACGTGGCTCTGTCTCATCAGTGTTTTTGATGACACGGGAGTGAACAGAACGTGAGCGGAGCAGCTTGACTCTAAAGATCTCATCGGCACAATGCTAAAGTGTCCTGGGTTAGGGACGCACCGAAATAAAAATTCTGGGCTGAAACTGAAACGAAAAATTCTGGATGCACGAAAACTGAAACAGAAAATGCTTTGTAATAATTATTTATTATTTTATTAAATAATATAAAGTAATTGTGTAAGTCTTTTTCATTTAACTTAATAATTTAATGATACAAATTTTAAAAAACACAAGCCAATGAATTAACCACACTTTTATTGAAGGTAACATAATAAAATTGGACAGAAAATAAATACATATTAAATATCAATAAATTATTTTTATTCAGTTCTATGCAACAAAATCAGATATAACTGTTTTTTGACTAATTATCCAAATAATGTATAGTCCTACAAAGCTATTATTATCAGAGCATGTGAGCAGAGCTTCATTTTACCAGCGTTGCCATGTTACAGCACAGTAGCGCTACTGCAAACAGGAACAAGTATACCACACAGAAATTTCCTGTCTGCACGTTATTTGAGCGGACTTTGCTTTTCATGCTTGTTATGTGTTGCTAGGGTGATCTGGGTAGTTGCTAGGTGGTTGCTTATTACATGAAGTCAAAAAAGCAACTCCCAAGCGAGATTCTGGTATCTACTGGAGATATTGTTAGTCTTTAGCAATTGATGATATTGCTCCAATAAGTCAGTAAGAAAACAAACAGACAGAAATCAGTTTGGAGAAGATCAACAGCAGTTCAGGCTATGAAAAGACAATGTAGAAAAGCCGAGCGGACGTGGCGGAAGACGAAACTTGAAATTCACTATAGCATCTATAAAGAAAGCCTTCATGCCTTTAATGTGAAACTAGCCACAGCTAGACAGAATTTCTTCTCAAACCTTATAAACAGTAACTTAAACAACACTCGTACTCTTTTTGCCACTGTTGAGAGACTGACAAACCCCCCATGTCAGATTCCCAGTGAAATGCTCTCAGTTAGCAAATGCAATGAGTTTGCTTCCTTCTTTTCTGAGAAGATCATTAATATCTGGAAGGTGATTAGCACATCCTCAAGCAATGCAGAGGTCAGACAGATTTGGACGCAATATCAAAAAGATACTATGTCTATTTTTGAAGCAATTGATAGCAAAATTTTGGAAGAAATAATGCAGCACCTAAAATCGTCAACCTGCTATCTTGACACACTTCCCACATCTTTTTTCAAAAGTGTGCTTAATTGTTTAGAAGCAGATCTCTTAGAAGTGGTGAACGCTTCACTTCTTTCTGGGACATTTCCAAACTCCCTGAAAACTGCAGTTGTTAAGCCCCTCCTGAAAAAGAGCAACCTTGATAACACCATTTTGAGCAATTATAGACCAATATCTAATCTTCCTTTTATAGGTAAAATTATAGAAAAGGTAGTTTTTAATCAGCTGAACAAATACTTAACTAAAATGGATACCTGGACAATTTTCAATCTGGTTTCCGACTGCATCACAGCACAGAGACAGCACTCATTAAGATAATAAATGATATTTGCTTAAATTCTGACTCTGGCAAAATATCAGTGCTGGTATTGCTAGATCTCAGTGCTGCGTTTGACACTGTCGATCATAACATACTACTAGAGAGACTGGAAAACTGGTTTGGGCTTTCTGGGATGGTAATCAAATGGTTCAGGTCATACTTAGAAGGGAGAGGTTATTATGTGAGTATAGGAGAGCATAAGTCTAAGTGGACGTCCATGACATGCGGAGTCCCACAAGGCTCAATTCTTGCACCACTTTTGTTTAGCCTGTATATGCTCTAGGGCTGTGCGATATGGACAAAAAAAACATATCACGATATTTTGATCAATTTTGCGATTCCGATTTTTATCACGATTTTGACACACACAGACATGCTTTACAGTCATAAATGCATTCAGTATAAATTTGAAACATATTTCCAAAAGAAAACCAATGAGAGCTTTATCAAAAAGTTGTAACATGCCTCTAGAACAGACTTCAAACAAAATGTCAATAGACATGGCAAAAAAATAAAATAAAACCCGTGTCCAGGGCTTTTTTTTTTTTTGCCATGCATTTGTTATTGAGCTCATTGTGGCGGTGCTGAAATATATTTATTGCCCAAGGCTCACACGTACTCCATTTGCAGTGCGTATACAGTATGTGTATGCGGTGCAGAATCAGCAGCGAGAGCGCGTTATTGTAATGCGAAAGCACATTAAAATAATGCGCCAGCGCGAATCTATCCGCTCGCACGCAGATTTCCTTTGTTTTGTCACAAAACAAGACACGCGTGCTCAGATACATGCTGCTCTCGCCCGGAAGATGACGTTTTCAAGGTGAATGCATACCTTGACTCTAGGGGTCAAAGAAATAAAATTCAATTCAGGAATCTTGGTGTGACTCTGGAGACAGGCCTTAGTTTCGGTAGTCATGTCAAAGCAGTAACTAAATCAGCATACTATCATCTAAAAAACATTGCAAGAATTAGATGTTTTGTTTCCAGTCAAGACTTGGAGAAACTTGTTCATGCCTTTATCACCAGCAGGGTGGACTACTGTAATGGTCTCCTCACCGGCCTTCCCAAAAAGACCATTAGATAGCTGCAGCTCATCCAGAACACTGCTGCCAGAATTCTGACTAGAGCCAGAAAATCTGAGCATATCACACCAGTCCTCAGGTCCTTACACTGGCTTCCAGTTACATTTAGGATTGATTTTAAAGTACTTTTACTTGTTTATAAATCACTCAATGGCCTAGGACCTAAATACATTGCAGATATGCTCACTGAATATAAACCTAACAGACCACTCAGATCATTAGCATCGATTCAGTTAGAAATAGCAAGGGTTCACACAAAACAAGGGGAGTACGCCTTTAGTTACTATGACGCCCACAGTTGGAATCAGCTTCCAGAAGAGATCAGATGTGCTAAAACATTAGTCACATTTAAATCTAGACTCAAAACTCATCTGTTTAGCTGTGCATTTGTTGAATGAGCACTGAGCGATGTCCGATCTGATTGCACTGTATTTTACATATTCACTGTATTTTATGTAAAATAATTTTCTGTTTTTTTACTGTTTTAAATTCATTTTAAATAAGTCAATTTTTAAATCATTTCCAATGTTTTAAAATTGCTTGTTTTATCTTTGTTATTATTTTTCTTCATGATTATTTTACTTTCTTTTATGTAAATTCAAGTTTATTCAATTCAAGTTTATTTGTATAGCGCTTTTTACGATACAAATCATTGCAAAGCAACTTTACAGAAAATTAAGTTTCTACAATATTTAGTAGTAGGTTATCAGTGGTGACTGTCAGTTTATGTGCATATGGCAGAAATTTTCAGAAAAATCAATAAAAGACTTAAACAAACAGACGATTAACAGCAATTATGCAATCAAACTTAGAGCAAAATGTGGTAGTTCTGTATGTTGTCTCTGGGTTAGCATCATCTGAGGTCCTCTGGAGGGTTGGCATCATCTCTTTTCAGGTGTTCTGGATCCAGACTGGAGCTTGTGTAAATCCTAGTTACCACGGGATGTAAATCCCATGGCAAAACAGAGAAACAAATAGAGACATAATTAGCGTAGCTGCTGTTCCAGCCAAGTAAAATTAATTAGTTTAACCCAAGCTAAAGAATAATAATGGGCATTTGATCAGATATAACTGCATTCCAAAATTATGAAATGCATTATTTGAATGCTTGGCCAAAAAGGTGTGTTTTTAATCTAGATTTAAACAGAGGAAGTGTGTTTGAACCCCGAACATTATCAGGAAGGCTATTCCAGAGTTTGAATGCCGAATGCGAAAAAGCTCTACCTCCTTTAGTGGACTTTGCTATCCTAGGTACTATCAAAAGCATTTTGTGAACTCAGGGAGCGTGATGGATTGTAGCGTGGTAGAAGACTAGTTAGGTACGCAGGAGCGAAGCCATTAAGGGCTTTATAAGTAAGTAATAATATTTTGTAACTGTTACTGGAACCTAATAGGTAGCCAGTGCAGAGACTGTAAAATTGGGGTAACATGATCATATTTCCTTGAGCTGGTAAGGACTCTAGCCGCTGCATTTTGGACTACCTGTAGCTTGTTTATTGAGGATGCAGGACAACCACCTAGAAGTGCATTACAATAGTCCAGTCTAGAGGTCATGAATGCATGAACTAGCTTTTCTGCATCAGGAACAGGTAACATTTTTCGTAGCTTGGCAATGTTTCTAAGATGGAAGAATGCTGTTTTTGTAACATGGAAAATATGATTTTCAAAAGACAAGTTACTGTCTAATATAACACCCAGATTTTTGACTGTAGAGGAAGTAACTGTACATCCATCTAATTGCAAATTGTAATCTACAAGATTCTGTGTAATGTTTTTTGGTCCAATAAGTAATATCTCTGTCTTATCTGAATTTAATAGGAGTAAATTATTGGTCATCCAATCTTTTACATTTTTAATACACTCTGTTAGCTTAGATAATTTTGAAGTTTCACCTTGTCTTGTTGAGATATATAGTTGAGTATCATCAGCATAACAGTGGAAACTAATCCCGTATTTTCTAATGATATTACCAAGGGGCAACATGTATATAGAAAATAGAGAGGACCTAGGACAGATCCTTGTGGCACTCCATATTTTACTGGTGATAAATGAGATGACTCCCCATTTAAATAAACAAAGTGGTAGCTATCGGGAGGTAGGATCTAAAGCATCTTAAAGCCTGCCCTTGGATACCAGTACAGTTTTGTACTCTATCTATGAGTATGTCGTGATCTATGGTGTCGAACGCAGCACTAAGATCAAGTAAAGCTAGCAATGAGATGCAGCCTTGGTCTGATGCAAGAAGCAAGTCATTTGTAATTTTAACAAGTGCAGTCTCTGTGCTATGATGGGGCCTGAAACCCGACTGAAATTCTTCATAGAGAACATTTTTTTGCAGGTAGGAGCACAATTGAGCAGACACAACTTTTTCTAAAATTTTAGACATAAATGGAAGATTTGAAATGGGTCTGTAATTTGCCAGTTCACTAGGATCTAGTTGTGGTTTCTTAATAAGAGGCTTAATAACCACCAGCTTGAATGGTTTTGGGACGTGACCTAAAGATAATGACGAGTTAATTATATTGAGAAGCGTTTTTTCTGCTACAGGTAACAACTCTTTTAGTAATTTAGTGGGTACAGGATCTAATAAACATGTTGTTGATTTAGATGCAGTGATAAGTTTATTTAGCTCTTCCTGTCCTATAGTTGTAAAGCACTTTGAATTACCATTGTGTACGAAATAAACTTGCCTTGCCTTGCCTTGCCTTTAGGATTTTTTTCACCCGTTTCATTGCCGTCAAGTGGAAATAAGTCTTTATCAGCATCTGTACCATGATATACAGTGTAAGTCGTTTTCAACCACAGTAAGGAACGCCGTCAAATTACGGTAAATCTGTCTAAATTTTTGTGTCATTGATTATAACGGGAGTTTTGGCAGAAATCAAATCACTGATAGACTTGCACTGACTGACTGCTCTAGCGATTATAAAGAGAACGATCACTTTCTGTATATGAAATAATAACAGTATACAGCAGATAACAGATGGTTTTCACACCATACAGGAAAAGTGTGAAGTGGAATGTCACTGGCTTGATTCACTAATGCATAAACAGCAGTAAACCATTATGGCAAAGAAAGTCTGTACTGGAGCACTTGCATATTATGTAGATTCAAAGTATTATATTATGTTTCTCAAGGTTACATTTACATTTATGCATTTAGGAGACGCTTTTATCCAAAGCGACTTACAGTGCATTCAGGATATACATTTTTTTTTTCACCTAACATGTGTTCCCCTGGGAATCGAACTCACAACCTTTTGCGCTGCTAACGCAATGCATTATTTATTTTTGCACCAGAAAGTGTCTTTCTTCATCTAACTACTGCTCTTGTGACTGATAAACAAGAGTGATTTGTTCAGAACGCTCCTCCTTGATTACATGCGATTATGACACACCTTATGGGTCGTGTCAAGGGGAAATTATGATGTCACAACTCTCCCAATTTCAAATGCTGGCATTTCAGAAGCGTAGAAAAGAAGAATAGGTATCAGAATCTGCGACATGCAATGCTTATTTTTATTTGTATGTTCTGAACTGAGCTGAGCTGAACTGAACACCTTCTTCGCTCGCTTTGAGGCACAAAACAGCACCACTGCACAGAAGACTCCACCTCCTCCCAGTGACCAGGTGATGATGCTGACCCCGGACAGCGTGAGGAGATCCTTCAGCAGGATCAATGCACGCAAAGCTCCGGGTCCTGACAACATTCCTGGGCGTGTACTGAGAAACTGTGCAGCAGAACTCACTGATGTCTTCACAGACATTTTCAATATCTCACTTAGTCAGGCTGTTGTTCCCACATGCTTCAAAGCTACCACCATCATTCCAGTCCCGAAGAAGCCATCTCCATCCTGCTTCAATGACTACTGTCCTGTTGCACTTACTTCCATCCTCATGAAGTGCTTTGAACGGCTAGTCATGCACCACATTAAGTCTGCCCTCCCCCCCTCCCTGGACCCATTCCAGTTTGCATATCGGTCCAACCGGTCGACCGATGATGCCATCTCAACTACCCTCCACTCAGCACTCACACATCTAGAGAAAAAAGACTCATACGTCAGAATGCTGTTCATAGACTTCAGTTCAGCATTCAACACAATCATCCCTCAACAGCTCATTCACAAACTGGTCGAGCTGGGGCTCAACACTTCACTGTGCAACTGGCTGTTGGACTTTCTGACTGGAAGACCTCAGGCAGTATGTGTCGGCAGCAACACATCCAGCACCATCACACTGAACAATGGGGCCCCCCAAGGATGTGTGCTGAGCCCCCTCCTCTTCACTCTGCTGACCCACGACTGCACACCATCACACAACTCCAACCTCTTCATTAAGTTTGCGGATGACATGACTGTGGTGGGTCTCATTAGCAACAGAGATGAGACAAACTACAGGAGCGAGGGGAACCGCCTGGCCGGGTGGTGCAGTGACAACAATCTCTCTCTGAACGTGGAGAAGACGAAGGAGGTTGTTGTGGACTTCAGGAGAGCTCACACTCAGTATGTTCCTCTGACCATCAACGGTGCGACTGTGGAGAGAGTGAGCAGCACCAAGTTCCTGGGTGTGCACATCACAGAGGACCTCTCCTGGACCGACAACACTGCAGCACTGGCCAAGAAATCACAGCAGCGTCTCTACTTCCTCTGCAAACTGAGGAGAGCCAATGCCCCACCCCCCATCATGTACACCTTCTACAGAGGCATCATCGAGAGCATTCTGACTAGCTGCATCACTGTGTGGTATGGCGCCTGCAACACGTCCTGCCGGAAGACTCTGAAACGCATAGTGAGAGCAGCTGTGAAGATCATTGGTGTCTCTCTCCCCTCCCTCCAGGACATTTATGGAACCCGTCTCACTCGCAAAGCCCTCTGCATTGTAGGTGATCCCACTCACCCGTCACACAGCTTCTTCAGTCTGCTGCCATCATGGAGGAGACTGCGGAGTCTCCAGGCCAGGGCCAGCAGACTGAAGGACAGCTTCATCCATCAGGCTGTCAGGAAGCTGAACTCGCTCCTGAACTTGCCCCCCCCGTCCCTCTTCTGCCCCAGGCACCACTGAACTATGAACCCCCCCCCTCCCCAGATCCCACATCTCCAGGTCCTTCCACCCCCCCTCCCTCTAACATACGATGACATGCACCAGTCACTTTGTGCAGCATTTGTCTGCTCACTACCTCATTCACCATGGAACTGACGTCATTCTACCACCTCATCAGTCAGTTTAAATAAAATAACTGCTCTTGAGCCCTTTTTTCACTTTAATCAGACTTAATAAGCTTTTTTTTTTATGCACTAAAAATCTTTTTATCTGCACTGTTTGTTTACTGGTTTGCACTCTATCTGCCAAGTGCCTTGCGCTGCTTTTATTTAACCTTTTTTTTATTTTATTTTTTCTATTATGTCTTTTTTACATTCCCTTATTGTATAGTTTTATCTTATATTATATTTGATCTAGATTTTAGGCTCTACTGTTAGTGTTATCTGTATGCACCGGGGGTCTGAGAGTAACGCAATTTCGATTCTCTGTATGTATGTACTGTACATGTGGAAGAATTGACAATGAAGCAGACTTGACTTGACTTGACTTGACTTTTTGAGAATCACTTACTCTTACTTAGAACAAAACAGACCAACATATACATTTCTAAATAGAACACAATGACTAACATTTAAATGTCTTAAATAAATTAAATCAATCAATATTTAACCCTCTCAATTGCTTTGAATGTACACTCGTTGTGCACAAAAATCAGTTCTAGACCAAAAGTGCTATAGACGTAACAATATGACTTTCTGAAAAAGCTGCTTTAAAACAATGCGTAGTGGTAAAAGTGCTATATAAATTAATTAAACTCCTCAAAAAACAAGTTTATTACTTAGTATGAGCAAAATTAGATTATGCTCACCTTAGAAAACCCTACAAAAACAGTTTGTGATTGTTTTTTTAGTTTTTTGTTTTACATTTCAGTGACACATTAATGGAATTTTGGCACTTTTTTTTAAAAAATAATTTTATTGTTTTTTATTTAATGAAAACTTTTAATTCAAATAAGACTATTTTGAATCTGTCTTTTTTTATGACAGGAATTTTAAGTTTTTTTTTTTTTGTTATTAATGGGCGTTCAGGCTGTCTCCTGACTGGGCCAGTTTAGACCAGTTACCCATACAGCAATATTATTGACTGTGTGTTCCTGGCCTGTATTCTCTCTGCTAAATTAAGCTTAACTTCGCAACCAGGCAACGGCCCAGTGCTTGGGATCCATGGTGACTTCATAACTATTATATATCTTATGGGACGCACATGACGCTAGCACCGGATGTGACATCGCCTTTACAACTCCAAGAAAAGCCCAGATCCTGGAATTAGATGCTGCCATCCTACAGTGAAAGCGCTATATTTACATCTGAATACACTTGCTAATTGAGTCATCAGAGGCACAATACCATACACAACCAATTAAACGCTGCCCACATTCCATTGCATCAGAGTTACATATTCTTTCAAAATCTTCTATTCTGTTTTAATCTTTCAAGAAGGAAATTAAACTGACATTCTTAGGTTTCCTAATATACATTCCCTTTCATACTGTGAATGACTGAGCTGTGCATGTTATTTCAAAAAGGATGAAAAAAAGTGTAAAAGAAATGGTGCATTTTTTTACAATATTTACAAAATAGCAAACAAGAAATGTGTGATATTTTGTCAGTTGAACAGACTTAATACAGTACTCTTCTAATATAGCACCAATTCACTGAGCTGCTTCCAATAAAAATCCCAGTATTGGAAAATCAATCGCTGGAAAGGGCTGAGTTGCTGTGTGGGCCACATATAGACAGTTCCTCCTATGGCAGACATTGTTTCAACCCAACCGCAAATCGATTTGTGTTCATTCCCAGTTCTGGCCACATGAGGATACAATCTATTTAAGGAAAGAGCTGAATAGGTCAAAAATAATGCTTGAAGCAATTAGTATCTTGTTTGGTTTCAATTTACCCAACTTGAATGAAGAAAATATGCTTTCTCGTAGTATTTATAATGCATGTGAGGTAAGCCAATCGTCCTTTCTTAAAAGCGGGCCAATAAATAAATTTTCTTGTAATTCAGTTGAATTTTTTGTGCCTCACAGCTGTAGGTCAGAAGAGGAGCACAGCGGGCACCAGCTCACACTGTATCAGACTTTAGAGTGACTTTAGATGTGGAGGTTTGAAGATCAGACCTCACGTTGTTCCTGTAGTGGGTTATGCAGGGACAGACGAGGCCACCAGCTCTTTGTCTCACATGTTGCTCTGTTCTAAAGAGCAGACCTGGGGTCAGCGGGGAGATTTGATGAATTATTGAGAGCGAGCCTAGAATAAAATTGCTTTCATGTCTAAGCCTTTATTTATATATTTACTAAATAGTGTAGTAGGTACGGCATTTTGAAAATGGTCTTTCTGTTTGACATATATCTTGATTTGAATGTGAGAGGATGATTTCAAACAGCTAGTGTTGCTGTGGAATTTACTGCGAGTGAAATATAGTAAAATACAGTAAAAGTTGAGATGAAATAACGCTTGCTTTCCACGTTGGTTATATGAAATGAATATAAAGAAGAATACTGAAGCATTTTCATTTTTATACACCAATATAAAAATACGTAGTAATTGCAAACAGCAATATTTACATATACAGTATTGTTCATAGGTTTTGGATCAGTATGATATATATTTTTGAAAGAAATTGGTACATTAATTTAGCAAGAACAATTGATGAAAAATGACAGTAATGTTCATAATTTCACAAAATATTTCTATTTTAAATAATGCTGTTCTTCAAACTTGGTTTGTTAAAAAAAACTGAAAAAGTATTCAGCAGCATATTCATTTTCAACCATAATAATAATCAGAAATGTTTCTTAAGCAGCAAATCAGAATGAATATTAGAATGATTTCTGAAGATCATGTGACACTGAAGACTGGAGTAATGATGCTGAAAATACTAAATATATTGTAATAATATTTATAAAATGTAATTATATTTATAAATGTGTATATTAAAATATAAATAGTAATAATATTTCACAATATTACTATTTTTGATCAAATAAATAGTGAACTTAAGCATCTTCTTTCATCTTAATGATCCCCATGTGTACTTTATATAAATTTAAACCATGAAAAAGGTAATTGGAGACTAAGTTGACCATTTTGAATGATACAAATATATTAATATGTTTGTTTAATAGATTAATTGAAACAGAAACTGAAATTATTCACAGAAATCAATCAAGCTTACCAACTTAATTTCTGCTATTGAAGTCAGAAACGCTAATAAAACATCTGTCAAAACTATGTGCAACGACACAGCCTTTTGTTAAATTAATGAACAACGTTTATGATATTGCTTCTTTATGATGTTCAACAAATATACTATTCAACAACAATTTGTTAAAACTTCTTTTGTATTTGTAATAGGATAGATAGCTTCTTCATTATGTACTGTAAATGACACGGTGTAATTTTACATGACTTAGAGAAACAAAACAAAACAAGATTTAATCTGATTTTTAGAATGCACTCAGGAATCCAAATGGCACCCGAAGAAGCACCCTGGAAGTTACATAAACTCTCAAACTAATCCTAAGCATGGATGTAAACTTTTGTAATGATCCTTGGCATCCTTGTCCCTGAGGGTGTCCTAGACACACTTGGCCATCAATCAAAGCCATAATGGCCACCCATGCAGTCAGTGACTGTCTGAAGCTTCCTTCATATCGCCGACTGCTCAGCTGGGTCGACCGGAACGAGGGTCCGGCATTAAGACAGGCCGTGAAATCCAGGCTGACTCACAACTACTCACTGACAGTCCCATCAGGGGCTGCTCCTGTAACCGGCTTATCGCTCTGACACCGCGGAGGGTCACTTCATATCAAATCCTCAAGTTTCATAAGTGGAGGAAGTTATCGTCAGAAAGGAACAAGACCTCAGGGTTTGGGGCTTTCTGTGCATCTGAATAGGGTAAACGCCTTCGAGATGTTGAATTGAGCTGATATAGCCATTTCTCCATAAGCACTCTCTGTATAGCACATTTTGTGTATTTCAAAAAACAAATGCTTGATTTTAGAGGCTTTTAACTGTATTTCAGGTTTCAGGATTCCGAAAATCACACCCTGCTTTCACACCCTGCCTTTTTATGTTGTTTTTTTTTTTTTTTGTTTTTTTTGTAAGACTTGTAGGATTTACAGTAAGATTCCTCAACATTAATTAATGCATTAACCAATCTTAACTAACAATAAGCAAGACATTTATTACAGTATTTACTGCAGTTAACTACAAATGGAACCTCATTGTAAAGTGCTACCGAAAAACCTCTGGATTCAACTTTATTAATTTATCTAGTGTTATTTAAGGTTTTCCCACACTGGGGGCATTTAAAGGCTTCAGTGAATGTGGTTCCCCTCCGGATGGCTCGGCTCAGCTTAATCTTCTTTTGGCTCGGCCAATCAGGCGAGATTAAAAAATATGGAACTGTGTTTTTTTTGACAGCACTGTGCAAGTCAGCCTTAAGCCTGGCGTCTTTATGATTCGAGGCATCATGTTCTGTCTTAAAGTGTTCATCACACTGAAGACTTCAGCTGTCATCTAGCAGTGAGGAAGTTTTATGACGCTTCCAGTCATTTAGGTGATATAAGTGGTCACCTAGGCCCCAGAGTCCTGGGGGTTTGCAAGGTGTTCTACAATAACTGAGCAGATCATACATCTCAGTGTAAGGACTATTCTTAGCCATTGTTATCTTACAGCACCATCAGAACACATTGGACAAATGTGTCAAATCTATTATTCCCCCAATGCCATCACAACCCACTGTTTGTTTTCAAAATGTGAGAAAGGATGTGAAAAAGAAAAGAAGAACAAATTTGGTAAATTTTGGTGCAATAGCTGCTCTGTCTGAAATAATCAACACTGTATGAGATATTCCCTGGAATGTCATCTTTGGAATTCAAAGGTTTTGAGAAGCGTTTAGCATTATGGGATTATAAATATCATAAAAGCACATTATTGCTTAAATAAGTTGAACGATTACATAATTGTACCTTTCTTCTCTCGACAGCGTCGTTTAGAAATACACAGCACTGAGACTGAGTGAGCTAAAGCGACGCGTATAGTCTGTTAAACATGACAACGCCGAAGCTTTTCACTCCCAGCAGTGTCCTTTAGCAGTTTACTGGCCTGTATTTTTATACAGCGCGTTGAGATCAACATTAATATTGTATCGATATTAAAGCATCCATCAGAGGTGCGGATGGAGGTTGTATTTCCCCTCACTGCAGCATATTCCTCCGGCGCGCGCACTGAGTGTGCGTGGGGATCTCTCCCGCACGCGCCGCCCCCTTTATAAATGATGCGTAAAGGATCTCCAGTATCACACCACTCTGAGACTTCAGAGAACTCAGGAGCAGATGCTCAGCTCCGCCTCGACTTCATCTTTTTCACTCTTTTCTATTACATTTTGATACAAACCGACGCATTTTTCGTCGATGAGTCTTTCGTGTAGTAACCGCGCTCCAACGAGCAGGTTCCGTTCGCTTCATTCCGCGAAATCAGGGGATTTCAAGCACAGATAATAATAAACCTCGTGATATTCCCCGATGTGGGAGTGCTTCAGGCATGCAGATCCTCGGCGATGTTTAGACGCGAGATGGGACGCAGGGTTTCCCTGTAACATGCGCGGATCGCGGGATCCCCACTGACACTCACGCGAGCGCGCTGCTGAACAGAGACTGTCACAGACACTTTGGAGATTGCATGAAAATGGTCCAGAACGTGATTTTGGTGTTTTTCCGCAGGAGACTGAGTCAGAGACCAGCGGTGGAGGAGCTGGAGAGCCGAAACAT
Organism: Cyprinus carpio; assembly: GCF_018340385.1. Classification (NCBI taxonomy): domain Eukaryota; kingdom Metazoa; phylum Chordata; class Actinopteri; order Cypriniformes; family Cyprinidae; genus Cyprinus; species Cyprinus carpio. Next base: position 2,615,980 of record NC_056582.1, on the reverse strand, counting down.
CCTCAAACGTGAGTATCGCACCTGTCAGATCAGAGATTCTCTCTCTCTCTCTCTCTCTCTCTCTTTCTCTCTCTCTCTCTTTGTGGAAATAATGTTTGTTACCTGCCTGTTGACAAATAACACAACCAGTTTGCTTGAAATTCTGTATGTATTCTGTATACTGCATATGTTAATGTCTAAATTAACTGGTTTTGTTCACAAAACTGTTATTAAATCATCTTTACTGGATTAGGATACATCACAAAATACATTTATAAGAGTTAGATAAGATAGAAATCAATTATGTGTCACCACTTATATATATATTTTATGCTGTGACTGGTTTGACACTATATTTATTCACCTTTTGTCACCAGTGTGACAAATTATTGAAGTACAAATAATAGTATTTTAATGTTTTACTAGATCAGGTTGCAATTATATTTGCAGTAGTAAATAAAATAAATATTATTAGAGTATGTTTTACATGAAAATACTATTTCAGTTTTTCTACTTAAAGATATCACATGCAATGTGTCACTTGCTTTTTCTTTGTAATTGTTTGTGAAATTTACTGTCAATTTCTGAGTGAGAACTTTTTCAACACTAAATACTTTTAAATGTATTTCTATGGTATAAGTATAATTCTGTATTTCTTCTGTAACAGTCTCTATAATTCTGACAAAAGTCATTTGAAATTTGATAAATAATTGAGTTAAGGACAAAACAAATCCACAAGCAAAAAAAAAAATAAACCCAGAAAACCCTCTGTGGGAGGCGTGAATGTAATTTCAGCTGGTCTGGAATAGAGAGATTATAGAGACAATCTGTCTGGAGCTCCACACAATAATATCAGTGATTACAGATTGTGAGGGTGGCAGAGATTACACAGGTCTACACATGACCACAATCTGAGTGTAATTTCACTGTCTCATTTGAGGGGATGATTTTCACATTGTTTAAATAATTAGTGACATTTATAAGAAATATATATATATAAAAAAATACTTTTTGTGTTTAGGCTTTTCTTTATCAGTGTAAAGGGAACTCTACAGAAATCAGATGCAGTTTTTAGGATAGTGTACTTCTAGCATGTGTCCTCAGCTCACTTGTGATGGGGCTTGTTTATTTAGTTGAGGCCGCGGCACCTGTGTCTTCTGACTCTGAGCAGCTGTCTGCTGACTTTGGCTGATCTCTTCCACCTGTCCGCATGCACATGCTCCAAACACTCACTCACTCCCAAAGAACTGGGATTTGAGACAAGATGTTAGTCAAAGCAAGGACGAGCAACAAGGAGACAGTCCTGAAGTGGCAGGAATATTAATGCGTTTTCAGAAGTGGTTTATCATAGTTCAATCATACTAGACAGACACGTGCGTCTAAGTCCTTCGCAGCACAGATTCAGATAATCCACGTATTTGACAGAGGGATGTGTAAGAGATCAGTGTTATCCTGTGCTGTGAAAGGATAAAGCCTATTAAAGAAATGCTGTAATCTGGCGCTCTGGTATTAAGAGCTGGGACAGGAGAGTCTTCAGGACAGCTGCGGACACATCTGATTTTAGCATGAGCTAGACATAGAACCAAACCATGAGACGTTTTATTTAAAAAATCATTAGAATAAAACAAGAACAAATCATATACATATTGAATACATTGACATTTGAAGGAATAGCTTGAAGAGACGTCTTGCTAGATATTCCAGCAGTAGTGCATGAGTGCTGTGGAGTGTAAGCGAGCCCTTCATGTAAGCGAGCCCTTCATAAAAACTTGCTTTTTCTCATCTGTGATTATTATTTTGGTGGATTTGCAGAGAGGAATGACCAGACAGAGCAAGAGGAGAGACGGGAAATTAAGCAAAGGCTAAACAGAAAGGTATGTGGATCCTGACAAAAATATCAAAGAGTATACACACATATATTTGTAGCCTGCAGTATTCACTCAGTCCTCTGAGGAAAGACACTAGTACTGCTGTAATAACAGTCATTCACTGTGCAGCAGGCGCTCAGAAGCCTATAAACTTGCTATGTCAGAAAGAATGACAGTTTTAAAACAACTTATAATAATTGGACAAGATTACAAATCTTAAAAGAAAAAAAATCACAAATTCCTCCTCTCTGCACAGTGTTCATCGCATACCGCAAATGCTTAAGTTAATGGCAAATCATTGATTGATGATTTATTAAAGCAGTAAGTCAAGAGTGTTGACGTAAAGCCACTTAAATGTGGTCAAATCATTGTAACACACAAGCCTGAGTGGATTAACAGACACCAACAGTCAATAAACAATTGCATTTATTAATAATCAGAATATTTGTCAGTTCATTGGATCAGTTGGATTGGATTTGTGTTTTATCGGCATTACAGCAGGCTGAAACACAGCTCATCCTACACAGAATTTAACGTTTTTTCTTTGACGTAACTGTTTGACTAAACCTCTGTCTTATTCTTGTCTTTCCAGCTCAACCAGCGGCCCACCGTTGACGAGCTGCGGGACAGAAAGATCCTGATCCGTTTCAGTGACTATGTGGAAGTGGCCAAAGCTCAGGATTACGACAGGAGAGCAGACAAGCCCTGGACCAGACTATCTGCTGCAGATAAGGTGTGTGCATTAGAAACTCACTACAGGCCACCACACACAGATATATTCGATAGAAGAAACATCATAATTCTAGGTTTTGTTGTATTATGTAACACATTAATAAAATGATAAAGAAATAAAAAATAGATATTTGATCAAATCTAGGCCCAGATGGTGTGCAAAGTTCACATTTTCTGTGCCTGTTTTTGAAAAAAAATTGTGGAATCTACAGAAAGGATTTATTTTATTTATACATTTATAAGTTGTATTGAACAGCTCCAGACAGTATTATCATATTAGACAAAATATGGACTATTCAAGCATTTTCTAAAGGAATGAATAATTTTATTCAGCAAGGATCTATAAAACTGATAAAAAGTAACATTAAAGACATTTAGAATCTTACAAAAGATGCTGTTCTTTTGAACTTTCTATTCATCTGTGAATCCTGAAAAATAAAATATATGACGGTTTCCACAAAAATATTCAACATTGATAATAATCAGAAATGTTTCTTGATCAGCAAATCATCATATTATAATGATTTCTGAAGATCATGTGACACTGAAGACTGCAGTAATGATGCTGAAAATACAGCTGCGCATCACAGAAATACATTATATTTCAACAGATATTCAAATGGAAAACAGCTATTCTAAATTGTAATAATATTTCACAATATTACTGTATTTTTGATCAAATAACTGCAGCTCAACTGCAGTGAGCAAAACAGACTTCTTGTTAAAATATTTTCAAATCTTACTGACCCTAAATGTTTGTATATAAAGGTCCAGAGGATGTGTAATAATGGATGATATGCATTAACATTCTGTGTGAGCCTCATCATGAGCAGCTTGTGTTAAGTCAACAAAACCAGAACAGATCATTTATAAAACATCAGGTGATCTTCTTTCCAGTGACCTGCTTCATGAGTGTCGGTTGTCCAGTGACTGCTTGTAAGGAGCTCATTGTTGTTGTTTTTTGCTTCTCAGGCAGCGATACGCAAAGAGCTGAATGAGTTCAAGAGCAACGAAATGGAGGTTCATTCATCAAGCAAACACTTGACAAGGTCAGTGTGTGTTTCCATTTCTTCCTTGTGTATTTATACATGGCCTGTTTCTATATATTGTTCCATGTTTGCATAACTGTTCACCACAAAAACGTCATCGCATCTACGATAGATGATTTTCGCAGGACACATACAGTGCAGTAGATCAGTATGGGCGGTTGTTCTAAATATAGCCATATCTCCACTGTCCTGAAAGTGCAGAATTTGCAGAATAAGCACACCTGAGCACTTGCCGACATGTAATAAATGCTTGCTCACATTTAGCTTACGTTGGTTTTACGTTAGACCTCATTTCTGTGGGCACAAATAGCTGAACAAGGTCCCAGTCCTGTTCGGCTTGTGCTAGATCATCCTGTCTGGAACACACACACACACACACACACACACACACACACACACACACACACACACACACACACACACACACACACACACACACACACACACACACTCCGCTCTTCTATTAATAAACATTTGATGGATGATGGTTGGTTTTTGGGTGTCTTACAGGTGTCTCCTCGCTTTGCATTGCAGGTTCCATCGACCATAGCAAGGTTTCTTCCATGAAGAATATGCTAACGGTATCTCTATGAAATCAAAGACCTCAGGAGGCTGTCCATGGCTGCTCCATGGAGGGCCTGATATTTGGGCGCTAGTGAACCTTGGAGGCTATGTCTCTGGAGCTTCAGCCTGAAAAAGCTAAAACCCTCCAAACTCCACTCAGTCCAGCTACAAGTCTGTAGATTATTGAGCCTTTATTCTTTTTCAGGGGACTCTCGTGGGACGGTGGAAGACTGTTTGAAAAAAAAAAAGACATTGACTTTTTCGTTTTTTTGTAATGGACTGTTTTATCCGGTCGCCTTTTGATGCCAATGGGGGGGTGGGTGGGGGTCAAGCATGTGACTCTTTTGAACTCTTTTTCCCGCACCAGTGCTGGTGCTGTAGTGACACCCTGAACGTTTCTGGGCTCCTACTAAAACTTGAGTTTCATATCAGCTGTATAGATGTTAGTATGAGGAACGGAAATCATGTCTTACCTTTGCAAGGACTATTTATTGTCTGTACAGTACAAGCTTTGGGATTTTTAACAAACGACAAAGTCTGTCTTCTTTTCTGAATGAATGGATGGAAGCATGAATGGATGATGAATCGATTTAGCCGAAACATCGTGCTCATACTCTCATGGACCATCTCTACTAACAACCTTCATCTCTTATGTTCATTTGTTTAATCAATCTCTTGTCTTGTGTTCAAGAGAACACCAGATTCAGTTTCTTTTATAAACCTAATAGTCTTACAGAAGCTTTCAGGAAGTTTCATTGTCCTTGACGAAAACACGATAAGTCATTATTTCCATTCACACACACACACACACACACACACACACACACACACACACACACGCGCACACACACACACACACGCACACACACACACGCACAGACGCACACACACACACACACACACACACACACACAGATCTATGAGGAGGGAAGATCTGCCGTTAGTTTAACATTCATTCCTAACGTGCTCATTTTCCTTTGTGAATAAAGACAGATTAAATGTTTGGCCGGTTGAATGTAAGGTTATATTTTAAGAAGTCACAGCTTTTCCATCATGACGTAGTAGCTGCTGTATGTGGGTGAGCAGAAAGCAGGACAGTGGTGTCAGTTGATGGAGAGAAGGCACTTTACAACACCCTGACACCATTTCCCTTTGAGGTTAATGAAAAAGAAGACGTGAAGATCAAAAACAAGAGTCTGACAGGAATTTATAACACTTTTTAGACAGTGTTTACTTGATCATTGAAACATCTGATGAGAAACTGCAGCAATGGTGAAAACTAGTCTTTCGCAGGTTTTTTTTTTTTTAACAAACTCCTGCTGAACAGTTAATACCTTTCAACGTGTGAGACTGTAGTTGTCAGTAAGGGCTATATATTCAATACATGTTTAATATATTACACAAAGTAATCAAATGAGTCGGCATGGTGTCCCACACAACTGATGAATTCAGGCTGGGTCACAAAGAGCATTTATGATTCTGATTAAAAAAAAAAAAACAAAATAAATAAATAAAAGGAGAAGATGATGAAACAGACAGCTCCTTTAAACATGTGTTGTTGTTGGGGCTTGAACAGAGTCGGGTGTGTTTCTCAGGACACCTCGCTCACTGATAATAGGAACAATCTGTGCATGCTTTTCCAAAACACCTTTAATGACTAATAGAAAATGATTCACTTTTAAGGAGCTGAGGGTTTTCTCCTTCTAATTGAGCTTTTTTAGCATTATGTTCCAGACAACTCAAAAGGAGAACTACTACTCAAAAATGTCATGAAGTGCATTGTAACATTTCCAGCAGGGCATTCATCGCTCCCTGTGGTGAAGGTAGATTAGAGCCAACGGCACACTTAGACACGCAAACACTATTTAGTGCAATTTTCCTGTGCAATGTGAAATGTGTAATTTTACACAGTAGCAATTTCAAGACCTTGAGACTTACCACTCCCAAAAATGATTCATTCTCTATAGTTCATATTAAGACATCTTGCTTATACATCACCTTATAACTATTGTGTAGTGTTTAAGCAGGCCTCTCCACTGCAGCAGAAACCAACCACTGGTCTGTCTTGTCATGCACAGATTCTGTACTGGTTTTATAACCACACAAAACTACCTTTGTGTCAGATCAGCATTGGTTATGTAAGAGAATTATTTTATGTATTCTCAGTAGACTTGTGGTTGCATCAGCAGAACAGTATACGTTCAGCATGTTGATTACCTTATTCACAGCAGGAATGGTGCGAGGAGTGACTGCAAGGAGTGAAACCACAAACTGTTACTTTAAAAGATTAGATTAGGTTTTCTGAACAAGACACTATGAATCCCGTTTAAAATTGCTCTCATAAATATAACAAGATCTGCATCTAATCTCTTCTTTTATATGGCTATTGTGCTTACAATCTAGTTATTTACATGACACCCCTCATGATAAATATTAATGAAGGCATTTAAAGCTCATGCATAAGAGATTAGCTCCTTAACTGGGTCAGTCTCCTTTTATCAGAAGAAATGGATGCCTGAGCCACTAAAACACCCGGTTAATATTTCTCTGTAAGCAGAGCTGGTGATCCTGCCTGCAGATTAAATTAAATGTCTTCGTACTCAAACTCCAGGATATTCCTTTTTATCTTGAGTAAAATAACAGAGCACACAGATCTGTCATGTGATGTCTTAAATCATTTATGTTTGTTTGAAACAAGACGACACAAGGCAAAGAAAATCACTAAATCTAGGGCTTTTCTCCCTCATCTTGTTTGAAATCCTTGTCAGAAAGTCTCCAGCAGGGTATAAACAAGGAGAAAACCAAGATTACTTAAACACACACACACACACACACACACACACACACACACACACACACACACACACACACACACACACACCAGCTGACAAATACTGCCATAGTTTGTCACACAGTTATTTTAAAGGAAACTGCCCATAGCATGCACTGACTGAATATTTAATACTGCACATTGTGCAACATTAATATTTAAAGGGATAGTTCACCCAAAAATGAAATGAAGACAGAATCTTTTTGGTGAACTATCCCTTTAAATAAAAAGTAAGCAAGAAAAAGTGTACACTTAATTTAGTGCCAATATTAAATTTTCTAAGTATGTGAGCTCTTTTGGTCCCTCTTAATAAATACATTATATACATGTACTGTAAATATGTTGGTACACACACAAACCTACAGTTGTTCCACTAGTGTGGAAATCTGAGGAACCCTAAATCATTTCATTTTTTATAGTGAATATTTCAGATTGTGGACATCAGTCTGTCTTGGTTGTCCTCTTTTCCACCCCCTAATCAAATCTGGAAGAATTGAAGTTACAAATGTCCTCCTTAAGATTCACAGCACCATCTAGTGTTTTGTCACAGCACTATTTAAAATCAGAGATGCTTTCTTTTACTATCAACAGCCCAGTTCAGAATAATCTATTGTTATACAATTATAGAAAGAAATAAAGAAAGTCATAACAAATTAGAAATTTTACAAACATGTCATCAAAAATAAGGACAGTTACTCTAGTTATAATGGTAATGCTCTGCAAACTTTTGTTTAGTTATTTCTAAAGTAAAGGCAGCCAGGCTGAATAATCTACATCAAACAGAGCATTTCAGATGTGCACTGCAACTGTGTCGAATGTGAAGTGTGCTTAGATTCGTTTTGCTTTTGGTTTAAAGGTGATGGTATATTTAGACCTGACCTCAAATTTCTAGCATGCGCCCTTACAGCTGTACTGAGTCAGAAGCACACTGATTGCCTTCCTCAGATGCCATTAGCAGGAGGTCGGCCTGGAGAAATCTCTGTCGGGGAAGGTCAAGAAGAGTGTAAATATCAGTCATATTTATTCTCCTGTAAACATGCAAACATCAAGAGCACAAACAACCTTGTTTTGCTTTATTTGTTGAGTAGCATGCAAGAAAATTTGAATTAAAAAATAAATGATTAGATTTAATGCAAGAAAGTTGCTAAGTTAGCTTGTGCATTAGGAAACTACATTATCACTTTAAAAATGGTCTAATTCCACACTGCACACCCGGAAAACACTTTAACAAGGCACAACTGGAAAAATGTGCAAAACCTCACTGCAACATTCTAATAGTTTCCCAGCATGTTGTGTAGAAGCAATGCAAGAAAATCAATCACAAAATTAGAGAAAGAATCTTATGCACAACAAGACCTACTCTGATAGAGACGTTAAAGGGATACTCCGCCCCTAAATGAAAATTTTGTCATTAATCACTTACCCCCATGTCGTTCCAAACCCATAAATCTTTGTTCATCTTCGGAACACAATTTAAGATATTTTGGATGAAAACTGGGAGGCTTGAGACTGTCCCATAGACTGCCAAATAAATAACAGTGTCAAGGTCCAGGAAAGTACGGCATGAAAGACATCGTCAGAATAGTCCATTATTTTTTTTTCTTTGCGTACAAAAAATAAACTCGTTGCTTCATAATGTTCCGGTTGAATCACTGATGGCAGATGGAGTATTCTGATGATGCTTTTCATACTTTTCTGGACCTTGACACTGTTATTTACTTGGCAGTCTATGGGACAGTCACAAGACTACCGGTTTTCATCCAAAATATCTTAAATTGTGTTCAGAAGACGAACTACGTTTTTACGGGTTTGGAACGACATAGGGGTCAGTGATTAATGATAAAAATTTTCATTTTGGGGTGGAGTAACCCTTTAAGATTGCCCTGCTGTTGTTGTGACAGTGTGAATGATTATAATAACACTATAACACGCAATATCCTTTCAGCTTTGAGTTTTTAAGGAACAGAAAGTATGTGCATGTAGTCTGTTCTATTTTAGCATAGATACCTCAAGATGAAAGTCTCCTTCAGCAATAATAATACCGAACTGGTCAAGTATTGCAAGCTATTTTTTCCTGGGTGGTAGCCAGTCCTGAAATTATTTCCATTAGTATGACAAATTAAAATGCTTGTGCAAAAGTTGGGCTCTCTGCTTGGGATAAAGGCTTTTTATATGTACAATGCTGTGGAAATGTAGGCCTCAGAAAAGAAAGTGGCCTAGTCCTGACTCAAATCTAATTCAGATGCTGTGGCAGGACCTTAAACAGGCAGTGAAAACCCTATAATGGGGCCAAAATACTACCATAGTGCTATGAAAGACTGATCTCCAGTAATCTGAAGCATTTGGTCACAGTTAATGCAGGTAAAGGTGGCACAACCAGATTTGACATTAAATGGGTGATAGGTGTTGGATAGCTTTTTTGCTTCATTAAAATAAATAAATAAATAAATAAATAAATCAAAGCTGTATTTACTCAGGTTGCCTTACTCATGTTTAGTGTGAAATAAACACAAAAAAGGGCAAACACTTTTTCACAGCACTATATATGGCATCTAGTGAAGAGTCAAATGAAATGCACCGGGCTATCTTCACACTCTGGGGACCGTCAATTTGTACGTCTGGCAGGTCACTTTAAAATTACAGCCACCATTGTTGTCCCAGAACTCAAATCCTCTGACCCGGTAGCAGATGGCGAACTGTAGCATGGCACCTGGCCGCATGATGAAAGGTGGAGATGCAGCTCGCTCTACTCTCCGCACTGCTCTTTCAGTCGGTAAACGAGGATCGTACCATAACCTCTTTCTCATAGGCAAAGTTCAGCACTTGCACAGTTCGGATAATTCCCAGCTCAGAGCAAAACACCTGCTCCAGGCAAACTTGCTGCTGGCACAAGCACTTGAGGAATCCAGACTCAGCACGGATGGTAGAGAGAGCTCCAGCTTCTTCCTGGAGGCCAGCTCAGAGCTCGCCAGCAGTCTTGTGATGACATGGACCGGCACCAATGGGTTCTCGCTGGCCTTGATGAACTTAACATCTTCCAGTTCCAACCCTAAGGAATCTATGAAGCGGACCTGCACATTCCTGCAGGTATGCTCTTCTGTGGAGGGGTTTTGGGTTTTGGCTCGGGCTCACACGACTGCCCCCTGAGGAGAACCTGGTTTTGGGCTGGGTGGCTGTATTGCCACAGGGGTCCTTTGTGGGGGTGGTTTGGGGCTATAGATGTCACGAAGATGAAAGGTCTTGACGGGTCTAGATCAGTGGTTCCCAACCTCATTCCTGGAGGCCCCCCAACACTGCACATTTTGCATCTCTCTTTTGTCTGACACAGTATGGACAGTTTCCTGTGTTTACTACTTTATGATGTATCCTTCTGCACTGTCATTGAAAATGCTAATAAAAAGATTTGAAATAATAATAAAAATGACAAAAGAAAACAAAACGCATAATATTTGATAGCTACATATAAATAGTAAGCATTTGATTGACAGTTCCCTTAGCATGAAACTCAAGCGATACATTCAGTTTAAGACGGGTCAGTTTTACGTCTACATCTGGCAACAAATTTGGTTACACTTTAGAATACTGTTTTGTCGTTAATGAATAACTACCCAGGAACAAATAAATAATGCACTAATAACATTCTAGTGACTACTATTAACTAACAAGAAACTCTGGTTAATGATTTAGTAACTAATAGTGCTCGGTTAAAAGTGGTAGTTCACTATTAGCTAATCAGTAACTACTATTATTTTTATTTCTTAACACCTAGTAACCACCCAAAGTACCCTACCAACCGCATAGCAATACCTAAGCAACCAACCCGGGTGCCCTAGCAACCACCCCAAGTACCCTAGCAACCGCATATCAATACCTTAGCAACCAACGGGGTACCCTAGCAACCGCCTAGCAACACCCTAGCAACCACCCAGATTACCTTAGCAACCGCATAGCAACACCCTAGCAACCACCCCAGGTACCTCAGCAACCTCATAGCAACACCTTAGCAACCACCCAAAGTACCCTAGCAACCGCATAGCAATAACTTGGCAACCAACCCGGGTGCCCTAGCAACCACCCCAAGTACCCTAGCAACCACATAGCAACACGCTAGCAACCAACCCGAGTACCTTAGCAACCACATAGCAACTCCCTAGCAACCACCCCAAGTACCTTAGCAACCGCATAGCAGCACCTTAGCAACAACCCCAGGTACCCTAGCAACCACATAGCAACCCCCTAGCAACCATCCCGGGTACCCTTGCTACCACTCTAGTAGCCACCACAAGTACCCTAGCAACTGAATAGCAAAACCTTGGCATTCTTATGGGTAGCAGCTGCATTTTTTCTATCTATCTATCTATCTATCTATCTATCTATCTATCTATCTATCTATCTATCTATCTATGACAAACTGTATTGCCTTCAAAACATTCAAACTTTAGGCTTTTTTTATGCTTTTAAAACTAATTTTATTTCAGAATGAAAACCATCAAACTTAAAACTTTTTAAACTTCTTAAACTTTTTCAAACTTTCTGGCCCGGCTTTCTCGAGCCAACTTAAAGTTTGTCTTGACAAACTTTTTTATTTAGTTTTTTTTTTTTTTTTTTTTTTTTTTCATATATCCCAGAGAACTACTAAGAGCTACTATACAGGTTCATAATTAAAGTAAATTATGCATAATGTATAATTAATTCTAAAGTGAATATCATGGTAACCCACTAGTAATGACTCAAGTATTACCAAATACTTCTAAAGGAACTACGAATTATTTGGATCAGTATTCTAAAGTGAAAAGCATGATAACTCCCTAATATTGACTGACGTCAGTGTAAGCTTTTGAGATAGATGTAAGGACTTTGATAGTAATGACTCAAGTGTTACTACATCATTCTAAAGAAATGACTAATTATTTACATCAGTATTCTAAAGTGAAGATCTCAGTAACTCACTAGTAATGACTCTAGTGTTACCAAATCTAGCAAAAGTTATTACTATCTGGAATCTTACAAAAACCTCAAACGCTGACAATGATTTCAATAGAGAGTTATCATTCACTTTAGAATACTGATCCAAGTTATTTGGTAATACTTGAGTCACTAACAGGTTACCATGACCTTCACTTTAGAATTAATTATACATTATGTACTATTCTTTTTAATTAACCTGTTTACAGTAGTTCTTGGTGGTTTTTGAGGAGGTATGGAAAAAAATTGTGGTTCCTTATTAACTTATTACTTGTTAGTTACCAGTAGTTACTAAAATGCTAATATTGTGTTACATATGTGTTCTTTTGTAGTTATTCATTAATGACGGAACAGTATTCTAAAGTGTTACCAGATTCTTACCTTGTTATAAGTAGTGAGGAAGAACTCCCTCGTTATGTGCAGTTAAAACTAATATACAAACAAAATATTAATTTTAAAGTGGAGAAGACCTCTTCACTCAGTGTGGTTGTAATAAAATACGCGGAGATCGAGCACCTGTGATATTTATACTGATCCCATGTCTAAACTACCACACCAATGATTATTAATAGACCCCCGATTATAATAACATTCTCACGTGCTGTCTGCAAACAATGCATAGATCTCAGACCATCTTGATGCGCTATGCGATCTTTGTGAATCTAAAACGCTCTCATGTCTTAAATAGCGCGCTTCAGGTTAATTGTAGCCTATTTGTGTCGCGTCGCTGTATTATATTGCTGGTTTGGTTTAATGGATATTACAGTATCGTGCACTCTCACAGTATCACCGTGAGTCTATGACACCGTTGACTACATTTCCCACACAACAATGCGCCCTTCAGCATCCACACAGCTGGAAAACACTCCTGCGTAAATATCTTCATTTACAAGCTCCACACTAGTAAGCGCATATCGATAGTGTACAGCATGAGACAGAATCGGACAGACCGCCTAATTTGACCGATGCGTCTCATCACAGACGGCTGATCCGGTCGTCGCTGAATTATTTAGGACAGAACGGTACTGAGCTGTGCGAGAGACAGTCAATTGATCGTGGGAGTGAACCTCACATGATCAAGAAAAAAATGGATATGCCTTCGGATCAAAAGACTCCGTGCATGCAATAGGAGAGAATCCATCCGTTCTAGGAGCTCCAGGCTGCTCTGAGGAGTGCCAGTGATGGGAACGGTCTTACAGGAGCGCACCGCGCGTAACACTCAGAATAAGCTTCGTTCGTTTGATAGAACAAAAACTAAAGCATTGGGACATGCACCAAGGTAAGAATAAATAACCTTAATTAAATTAAGTTCATGTTTTATTTACCTGCCAGGTCATCCATTTATGATGAAGGAGCTTGAATAGGCTTCTTTAAAATTGGAATTAAATTTAGCTGCTTTTATTTCTGAACTGGTCTTGACTAACCTGACTTTTTCACTGAAAGCAAGAAAACCACAAAGGCACTTTTACATCCACCACCGAATCATGGCATCAGCCTGCCATCTGAACCTGTGAGTACTCAACAGCAATGGTTTATGTGTGTATGTTATAAAAAAATGGAATAGAATAGAATAATTAAATGAAATAGATTTTGAATAGAAAGTATCATAAATTGAGCATATGATGGTAGGTGTAAGTGCTGTTTTCCTCATGTCTACAGGACTCTCAGCGAAGGTTAAGAAGGACGGTACTGGACAAAATGTTGATCATAGCGAACCCCACAGACAGGTTAGAAAATTAATTGAGACACTTATTTATTTATTTAGTATACAGTGTTTAAGTTATGCATATTGCATTTTACTATAGCCTAATTATTATAATAGGAGAAGCAGCTACAAATAAATAAATAATAAATAAATAACGGCACACAAAGTACACAAAGTGTGACCAGATATTGTAAAAATTGCAAAGACATTTAAAACCCTTTCTTTGGTTCTTCAAGCAACACAACACTAAGATCAAATCTCACGCAACTTCCAAAAATGGACAGAAGGAGAGGCGACAAAGACAAAACAGCCATGGTGCGAATGAGAGTGGAGGCAGGGCTAAAAGTTCAAGTGTAAGGCCTGTAACTCCTCATTCTGTACACGTGGAGAGAGAAGACTCATCAGAGTGCAGAACCAAAGCTGAGAGCTGTACGCTACAAAGTAAAGATGGAGAAGAGGACAGTGCCAGTGACCTCTCGGACTCTGAAAGGTATTCTGTGCTTCCCACTCAAATCTCTCCTCCTGACCTCAACCTACGTGCAGAGGTCATAGATCCGTCTGACTTTCATGCCTCGAGACGTTCTTGTCAAGGGCACAACAAGTTCAGAGACAGCTATCCAGACTTCTTACCGCCTCCTTTCAATTCTTGGAGTCTCCAGCAGTTAGCTGTGTACTTGAACACCGAAGGCAAGGGCGTTCCTCGTCCCAAGCCCATTGGGCAGCTTGAGAGATACTTGGACCGGCTATTGCAATTGGAATGGCATCAAATACAAACCGTCCAAGAAGACAGCAGCAAATCCAATGCTCCATTACCTAAAGGTCGCCATTTGCCTCATTCGTCTTCTCATCTCAGCCTCAGCTCTCCTAAATGCATCCTCCAGTGCCAGCGTGCGTTCCCTTTGGCGTTACTGTCCTCGTTTGCTAGTGCACCCACCCTTCAGCTTTCAAGCTGTAGCTGCCCACATCGCCAGATTCAGTATCCCATCTTGAATGGCACATGCCGCTCTTATGCCTACCACCAGCACACACGGCTGAATCCATTCCTGGAGAAGAAGGGCCAGGCCTCAGGTTTGCCTAAAAGGAGCAGCAGTGAGAGCAGGGCTCATCAGCCGGAACCCAGACACCGACCTCGAGAGCACAGACTCAGCGACCCTCTGAGCGAGAGCAGCCACTTGAGGCGCATGCAGGCTATCGGTAACATTCGCAATCCGGTTGGTTCAACACACAGTGTTGACCATGTTTCTTCTACAGCTAAAACAGCCAGCAATGCCAGTGTTGGTGATGTAAAAAAGAGAAGGCCAGGACAAAGAAGTCATTCTTGTGTGGCTATGAGGGAGGTTGGCTATAGGGCACGAGGACGCAGTGAACAAAGGAAGACCTTTGATAAAACACAACAGCACACAGAATTAGCTTGTGCTGTAAGTTCAGATGGGTTACATAGCTCAAAAGACTCTGTTACTAGTCGACTGACCCGGAGGCAAAAGCATGTTGAATTTGTCACAAAGTAACTTCAATACAGTGGCCTGGAAAATGTATGAACTTCATTACATTAGATAAGGAAATATCAAACCAAGTGGTATATTCTCTGAGAAATGTATTGCAGTGAAATTTAGACCACTGATCCCAGTGTTATTAAAGTGAATGTATGAAGAACAGTGTTGGGGAAAGTTCATTTTAAAAGTAAAGCATTACAATATCGTGTTGCTCCTTAAAAAAGTAACTAATTGTGTTACTTAGTTACTTTTTTATGGAAAGTAATATGTTGTTACTTTTGCGTTACTTTTTCTCATCTGGGCTCTGCTTGCTTGTTTGTTTTTAATAAAAAAAAAGTTCTGTTTTTGGCAAATGTAAAAGCGCTTTCACACCAAATTGAAATGAATAAACCACAGGCTGAAGGAAATGTAAATTCCCGTCTGTACAGTAGAGGGCGCAGCTCAAACAAACCTTTCAGCCGTGCTGCCGCTCTGGATTACATGAAGAACAGGACAGGAGAAGAAAGTGCAACACTCTTCAGCAATTAAAAATATGTTATGTTTTCTAAAGTCATTTTTGCTTATTCGTATGGTTGAATTGGATCATCGGGACATAAATTATATCTGTGTTATTTAACATATTTAATTATTGCAGGATTGCATTTCACTCTTTTTATTGATTTTGAGGAATGCTGAATTTGTTTTTGTGTAAGTGAGATGAGTAAATGCATGTTCTCATTTACTCTAGATCTACAGTAGCATCATGTTCACACAACACCTCTGCACTCACTCCTAATCTTTCTACATGAGGGCAGGAGAGCTGTCAGTCAATACATGGGAAAACAGAGCACCTGGCCTTACTTATTTGAAAAAGTAACTCAGATATATTCTTTACTAAATTAAAAAGTAATGTGTTACTTTAATAGTTACTTGAAAAAATGAATCTGATTATGTAGCTTATGTTCATTATAACTTCTTCCCAACACTGGTCAGTTCATCACATTAACGTGATGTTACACTAACTTTCAACAAACAGGAAGTTTCACAATACTTATCTTCATTTTTCAACATATATTAACTGATTATTTAAAACCTAACAAATTATAATAAGATGTAAATGCCACTCGGCAGGGCTCTAGACTCATTTTTATCACTGGCCACACTGGTGCAACTTTCTCAAATAGTCGCACCAGCACACGATTCTAATCCGGTGTTCAGTATTACGACGAATATATAACTTGCCCAAAGCAGTACGCCCCATGTTGTTTTGCTTTTTTAAAAGAATTAAAATCAATTTAGTTCAGTTGGTCAACAGACGCAGATGAAAAGAACGAGAGGCGCTTTCAGTGTATGGAAAGCCAGGAAGGTCAAAAGACACGTACATTTTAACACGTAAACACCACGTCAGCACGCACTGTTTGCATGTTGTTTAAGTGTTAAAAATCTATGCATCATGCAAACAACATATAATCTACGGCTTCCTCCATATCAGTGCGAGCGGTTCAGGTGCACACGAGCGTGAAGGTGCGCGCAGCAAAAATGACGAGGAAATGATAGGGCACAGCATGTGGTGTATGCTTTATGTTTTTGTAAATAAATGTTATACATGCTAGTTTGTCATTGTACTGTTTTATTGTTGTTGTGCTTTGCATTAAGACTTATAATGAATCTATCTTTCAAGCATTCGTTTTAGTCTAAGAGAGTGAAAGGTGTATAGATGTAAGCACAACAGGCCATTATCTTTTCTTGGAAAAAGTAGATACCAACATCCCAAAAGCGTCCAAGTAGTGCTTTTTCCCGGATGGCACACATAGGTCTGCAAGATGTCTGTTAAAGATCGCTTCATCTGGAAAGCGTCTGCTGTGTTTAAACATCTGATAGACATCTGTAAGATGTCAGGTTTACATAAAAACAACCAAAAAGGTGTAACAGCTAATGCTAACGTTGTCTGTACGCAGAGAAGGAGGGCAGAGGCCGTTTTGTTTGAATGGATGTCAATGGAGGAGAGGCTTCACTACGCTGAATAAACAGCTTTTGTGACATTAAACAGTTTTGGATTTAACTATTTTTAGAGCTTACACCAAAAAAGTGCCGTTTTTATAAGAGAAGTCATTGAGTTTTTGCGACAGGTGGGATACAGCTTACAGCACTTCTCATTGATTCCTATGGTATCCATAAATGGCGATAGAGTGTCGCACAACTCCGACTGAAATTCAGTGACATAATGTGTAATGTGATTGGTTATCAAGGAAGAGGTGATTCAAGTTGACCGTTACACTTTCTCCAATAGTAAGTAATGCAGACCCTCTCATCAGTAATAAGATTGTCTCTGGCGTGACGATGCACTCGCACAAATGTGATCACGTCAAATTTTAACTCGCACATTCTCAGAAATGGATTTGGTTGCAGTCTAGAGCCCTGCTTGGTGTAATCTAATGCAGTGACATTCGTTTCAGTGTGGTTTAAGAGTCCAAATATTCTTTGGATCATATGTACATATTCTTCTTCAGTTCAGCACTTCTTACCATACAAAATCATTTTTGTTATGCCTGCATTATTTTAAGTCTTAAGTTTAAGTTGTCTTCTAGTAAGACTTTATGCATGCAATACTCAATCTAAATTCTTATTTTAGTAATTGTTTTAAACAACTTGCTCTTTTATTACTCTGTTGATTTAAATAGCAATATATACATTAATTTCGTCAAAGCATCTTCTATCAACAGGTTGGTGACTGCATTTTTATCAATTAAGTCCCTTTTAGGGACTTCTAATGTTAAGTTTAGTTTAAAACACGCAGTTTGTTATTTCTGCAATACTTAATTTATATGTAAGCAGTTCTAGCATAGATGTTTTAGAGCAATGCATTTAATGATAATGATTTAATTACACTAATGATACATTACACTCACACTAGAGCAGCTCACCAGAGTTTACGGTTGCAGATGTTATGCTCAAGCTGAAACTCCATGTGTCTGCACACCGTTCATCTGTATAACTTGGTTTATAAGGTGAATGTGATGACCATAAATAAAATATGTTTTTTAAAGCTCTTTACAATCTTCTTGACAAGGGAAGAGTTACTAGGACGTTTATAGCATATCCAAAATAATTCCAGATGTTTGAAGGACAGATTCATTTCTTACTAACACTATAGCTGCTGTCAGAGTCTGTTGAATAAAATAAATGGCTGGAAGTTTTTTTTTTTTTTTTAGAATGTGCAGAGAAACAAAAAGGCGTGAAATATTTATTAGGTTTTCAATAGAAACTGGACAAGAGAGTGTAGTGTAAAGGGAATTTAGTACAGTAGGTGGCAGTAATGCAACAAATTGGATGCCAGCTGCCGTGAAACCTCAGAGAAGAAGGTGGGAACTGTTACGCGGAACTGAAATCGAACAGGACTTGTTTCTCTGATCAGTCGGGCGTGTTTTTCCAGCGCACAACACACACTCGAGCACATAGACAGTACGCGTTACTCGGATCTGAAAGGACTTGTTTCTCTGATCAGTCGGGCGTGTTTTTCTCAAACTAAGGATGACGTCAGCAAGCAGATGAGTACTGCGTGCAAACTGCCATCGTTAATCTTGCAGAAACGGCGGCTTGAGCGGGGAGTTCTTTGGCCTGCAGGAGAAGTATTCTGATAATTATTTTGTATAGTATTTTAAAATGTAAACAGTCTCCCCGATTGCCTGCGAGCTTCTCCTCCTGTTTAAACTGACAGAGAGTCGAGTGGTGACGCAATCGTTAGCCTATTTTTCAAAAACTGTTTCTACGGGGCCATAATGTAACATAGAAGGTAATGGAGCCCTTTTATACATTGTCGTGTATCTTTAGAAATAAATAATGGACAAATGGAGTCTTTTAAACGCCTCAGATGTAAAGTTATTCGCTGTCAAAGGGACGCAAAAATGAATGGGAGTCAATGGGATGCTAACGCAAGTGAAGTTCTGCTACAAGATGGCGGCACGCGGCCGACTTCAACTTCCGGTCGACTTCCTTGCCCCCTGCTCGAGCATGGACGAGGGAGCACAGCGGATACTGCAGTATTTGACGGAGGTAGTCGCTGCAGAAGACATCCTTAGTGACAAACAGCAGGTATGTTTAAACGATAAAAGTTGTACATTGTAGTCAAACATACAATGAGACGTTTCGCTTAAATGGTGTCTATTAAATATTGACAGCTCGTGGATCTGGATTCGAGGAGAAACAGAAATCGAGAAGCACTCAGTGCTTTACGAAACGGCTCCTCTGAAGGCAAGTAGCTACAAATAATGTGTTGTAATTATTCTAATATGTACAATGTCAGAGACCTCATGATTATTGTCCGATTCTGTTGTGTTGTGCTTCATTGTTGTCATTCCTGCCATGTTGCACGCGTTTCTGTTCTCGGATGCCCTGCACCTTCTCTCTTCATTCTGTGACTGTTTCAGTGTTATTTGCACTGATCTGGTTTCTGGTTATGTGGTGCAGTAAAGCTGGTTTTATGTTGGACATATGATGTTTTGTAAAGCATTAATTTATATGTAATCACATAATAGTCATGGATGAAGCTGTATCTCGTTCAGATCACATTTAAAAGCGTAATATCAACATTAATAAAAAAAATATATATTCTATGGTGTAATTGTTTTAAGCATCTGAACTGAAAAAGTCCCCACAACGATCCTAAAATCCACAATAAATGGTTAAATATGTGCATTTTTCCATAAAAACAATAAAACTGTGATCCTTTTACATGTGTAGTTTATGTTAGCAAATAGATCAAGTATAGATTAAGACAATTTTAACTTTTGGATGATTAATATATCTGTTATAAAAATGTAAGCAAGCTGAATGTCTTAATGAAATAAATCTATTTAACTCTGTGGTTGTTTTATCGAAAGAGCTCAAATTACCTACAATGTATTTATACATACATGCAGCGTATAATAGCCTACACACAGCTTTATATATATATATTTTAACTCTGTGGTTGTTTTATCGAAAGAGCTCAAATTTTTATATATATATATACACAGTGGGGCTCAAAAGTTTGGGCACCCCTTGCAGAATCTGTGAAAATGTGAATAATTAAAAAAAAAATAAGAGAGATCATACTAAATGCATGTTATTTTTTTATTTAGTACTGTCCTGAGTAATATATTGTACATAAAAGATGTTTACATTTAGTCCACAAGACAAAAAAATTGCTGAAATTATTAAAAGAACCCCTTTCAAAAGTTTGGGAACCCTTGGTTCTTAATACTGTTTGTGGTTACCTGGATGATCCACGACTGTCTTTCTGTTTTGAGATGGTTGTGCATGAGTCCCTTGTTTGTTCTGAACAGTTAAACTGAGCTCTGTTTATTCAGAAAAATCTTTTAAGGTCCTGCAGATTCTTCAGTTTTCCAGCATCTTTACATATCTGAACCCTTTCCAGCAGTGACTGTATGATTTTGAGATACATCTTTTCACACTGAGGACAATTGAGGCACTCAAACACAACTATTAAAAAAGGTTCAGACATTCACTGGTGCTCCAGAAGGAAACAAGATGCATTAAGAGCTGGGGGGTGAAAACTTTATGATTGTGAAAAGGAAAGTGATATTTTTTTAATTTCCTATTAGCTAAATATCATCCATTAATGTAAATGTTCTACATGCAAACCTCTTGTTTTTTTTTTGTTTTTTTTGTTTTTTTAAGATTCAAACTTTAAATGAAAATGTATTTAAATCTGTTGAGTTCTCTACAAAATTAAAAGCAATAAGAACAATGGCTTTGTTGAAAGACTTGGCACTTCATCTGGACCGAAGGGCCCTGGACTGTTATTGTTGTCCTGACACACATCATACACAAACTGGATTCTGGAAACATGATTTTTGTGTATTTTTGGTGAGTTTTTCATATATTCCAATCTATATACCTTCCTGTCCATGTGTCCTCATGTTGTCACACCTACTGTATTATATTCATAAACATCTTTCACACATTGTGCAATCATAATTTTTCTTTTGAAACTTTTTTATTTCTTGGTCATGTGACCTGATATTGTTACACAAGGCCGGTTCATACTCAAACATTTCTCATATACAAGAAATATTTACATTGCGATCTTGTGTGCCTATCACACATTTAAGTAGTACTATAGTGATTTTTTACATGAGTTTAAGTATCTCTACATTCATGCGCGTCAGGTGAGATTTTGCTCAATATATGTATAATTTCATGACATTTTAAAATACTAAAAGCCATGGACAACTTTCAATAAAGGGAAAGCTCCACTACACATCCATACATGTGTACAAAATCTGTTTTTTTATTATTCATATCCAAGCTGACAGTTTTAGCATTTTTTGCTGATATATTACAGGCAAAATGACATCACTAGATCACATGGCCATTCGAATATAATTGATTAAATTTTTTCATGTACTGAGAACAACACATCATCTTATTTCCCTTAAATAAGGCATGCATAGGAGACGTTTGTGTATGTTTATAAATATAATACAGTGGGTGTGGCAATATGAGCTCATATGATATTTCAAAAATACACTAAATTATATTTCCAGAATCCAAGTCATGTATGACAGGATTTTGTGAAGATATTACAACTGGTGTGGAATTATTGGGTCACATTACCATGAAGGTTTTTTTATTATTATTATTATTTATGCACTTTTGAGACCTTAATTTGCTCAGTGAATGTCTAACAAATGTTCAACATGAAACCAACTTTACCACACCTGGTTATGTATGCATGAAACCATGTGCATTTACACCGTTTGTTTAAAAGGTCTATTGCTGTTTGCGCTTTTGCATGCTGATTTGATGCCTCTCTACTTGAAGAGTTCAAATGAAAAAGCCTCTAATTGCCATCTGAAAATTTCTTCTAAAATTAGCATTTTTATCAGGCTCCTATGTTTAGGTTCAGTAATTTTACTTTAATGGCAATGTATAGTTCCTTTTCTATGCCATTAAAGTGAAATAACTGATAAAAATGCTCATTATAGATGAAAATATCAGACGGCACTTAGAGGCTTTTGCATCTAAACACTTCACTTCTACTTTGCACATGTCAATAAAGTGTAATCAATCTAATCTAGATAATGTGAAGGTGTGTTTTGGAAATATGTTCATCAAATTCCCTCAAGAGAGTACCAGATCCATGATCCTTAAAGGTGAGTGTGCCACCTTCAGCCGTATTTTGACCAAATAATACATTTAGACTGGTCTTTGTGTTTACTTGGCCTCTTGCTGTTATATTGTTCCCAACAGACCATGAGCAGCTTGACAAGGAAATAAGTGACCTCTGCAAACGTCTAAAAGGAAAAGTAAATCGTCTCAATGACTTGCAAGGTAGAGCTGCTTTATCAGCTTGATTCATTGATGATTTGTCACATATAAAACCTCATCTTTAAGTCAGTGTGTAGTAAATATCTGCAGAATTACCCTACATTTACTGGCAGTGTTAAATAGTGTCAGGTTACTGACATAAAATGTTAATACACATCAGTGCATCTAAACTTTTCTGCTTCAAATTGTTTCTTGCACAGGTAAGCCCGAACTCAGAGGATACAACCTTTCTCCTCTGAGCAGTGATGAGATTAAAGCAATTAACAGCCTCCTTAAGAAATAATATTCTCTAGCTTCTTGGACTGTATTGAACCCGAGGGTGACATTTGGACTGGACTGAAGTGTCTGCAAACCGCCTGTGACTTTACTATCTCAGCAGAAGAAATTTTCGGTTGACTTTTCATCATTCAGTGCTTTTACATGGAGTTTGTTTTAAAGTTTTGTCTGCGTTTTGTGGTGTTGGAAACACAGTTGTTGAAGAGAGTAAGCCACACTTAATGCTATAATGCTTGTGTGGGTATTACCACAGCATGTAGCCTGTATGTTGTAACTTCAATGAAGTGTCTGTCAAAGACTGAAAACTCATTTCTGCAGGAATTATGTGTGATTTATATGATGTAAATTGAAAATGTATGGTTTTTACTCAATAAATGAAACGTTTCATCACTGATTTTTCCTTTCAGTTGATTTAAAATTCATTATGCCTTTTCCCACCGTGTCCTCATGTTGTAAACATAGGGTAAAGATGACACTGTCCACCTGAATAGAACATGTACTTTTTATGAACTGAGTTTCTCAAAGCACCAGGATCATCTTTGTCCTTTAGTTTGCTGTGTTATGAAAGTGACTGCATTGGTCTGTAAGCCATGGGAGTGGACAAATTGAATGTTTTTGGAAAATCACCTTAATGATCCATACATTCAGTTCCATAGAGAACTAACTGATGTAGGCCAAACACCTGGTGTACTATCTAGTAAAATTGCTTTGCAAGAAGACTGAAGACCTTGCAGATTAGTATAGTGATTATAAACCATATTCAACTTCTCTGTTGCCTATACGCTGACTGTCTCTGCTTGGAAGGAAAGTAGTTTCAACTCTGTCAGATTCTCTGACTCTAGGTGGCAGTGTTTCTTTATTTCTAATGTATGTGTGGTTGTTGCAATGTACTTGTGTTAACAGTGATCGTTTAATGGGCAGATGGTCACTGTAAAACTCTCCACTCTGTTGTATCAAATGATCTAAAATAAGCAGAGTAAGACTTTTAAATGAAGAGAGGGGTCAGCGACAAAACATTTTAGCAATACTTAATAAAAAAGGTCAATTAAATGACAGAAAATGCTTTGTGGCAAGGGAACGTTTGCCAGGTTGCGTGCAGTGGTACAGTCCTGGATTCGGTCCAGTGTGATGAATTTATGAGTCAGATGAGGTGGGAAGCAGAAGTCTGTTCTCAGTTATATAATCTCCTAACAAGACATTCCACTAGAGGAGAACGACATGTGAAAACACATCCAACAGGTTCATAACATAAAGTTACGCAAAGCCTGCTTAATTTTATGTGCAGAAATACTGCTGTGATATTTAACGATAGCAATTTGTTCTTATGACTGGTGTGAGGTTGTTGTGACACAGAGGCCATTACACTCCCATTAAAACAAAGGAAGACCGAGAACAAATCATCTCTCGAGTGTACAGTCATAATGATCGAATAGCACTGAGTCTGCACAGAGATGAGTCAAAGCTGAGACTGTCTGTTCCTGTCTTATTTGTGCCCCAATTTTACAAACATATAATTTAAACACTGCATTTGCCAAAGGGGAACTTTGAATAGAAGCCCGCAACAATTCTCTGTCCATATGTCCATGAGTCAACATCTACAGACCCAAATACTGAATAGTTTGAAGAAAGTGTTCAGCTTTCTACAAAGTGCTTCTTAATACATTTAATGATACAGTTGTCTCATAGTAAATGTTTTGGCAAGTTGCAGGAATATTGTTGCTTTTGGCTGTTGAATTGTGCAGTAACTTGCATTCTTAGTTGTTGCCTTTCTTTACTCTTTCTTTGAGAGCTAGACATCTCCCTGTTCATCTTATGTGCTCTAGAAATCCTGCTTTTATTATTTTATTATGCATTTAACATTCAGGCTGAACTAAAGGCAACCATTTCTAAAGAGTTTTTTTTTTTTTTTTTTTGTGCGCCAGTATGACAATGTCCCTGTGCGTAATGTGTTGTCCATTAAAAAATGCTTTACTAAGTCTGGCGTTGAAGTACTTGACTGTCCTACACAAAGTCTCACCAAACACCTTTGGGATAAATGGAAACAGTGATGTTGAGCCAGGCCCCATCACCCAAGATCACTGCCTGAGCTCCCTGTGCTCCAGTCTGAATGGGAGCAGATTCACACAGCCATGTTCCAACATCTAGTGGCAAGCCTTCCCAGAAGAGTGGAAGCGGATGACATTATCCAGCGTACATACCATAAAAACACTGACGCTATTATTATTTATTTATTTATAGTTTTTTTGTGGTAGTATGAAGAAAAGTATCAAATTAAACCACTACTACATGGTTCTCTTAAGATTAATAATAAATCAAAAATTTATGAACACCAGATGAGGGTCTGCGCCTTCTCAAAGAAGAATAGACCACTAGAGCGTTTCTGCTCAAAAGCTTTGCATTTCAGGTTGTTGGCTCATCTTGTGCTGTTATCATTTTTGGAATGGCAGTATTTAGATGTAGAAGAAAACACCACAAAAAATGCAGATTATCAGACAATGACCTCTGTCTTGAATGCACCATAGGTGAATGTAACTCAAAACTTGGATGATATTTTAATAATACAATAGTCTCAGAATGAAGCCAACCCTTGAGTTATGGTGAAAGAATTAGGTTCTTTTGCTTTTTCTTCATGCTAGACTGAAAAATGAGATGAAAATGAAATAGCATTTCAACATTGGTATGCATCTAATAGGTCTCAAAAATCACAGTTCACACTGGAGGGATGGGCATGGATTTAAACCTTCTGTTTTGATTGTGTTTCTTTAGCCTTTGTTTGTCTGACTCCAGCAAATTCTTGAGGGACTACCATCCTGGGACTCCCTCCTCTGTGGTTTCTGCATGCAAACAAGAGACTTTACAAGTTTTCTTGGAAGTAATTGAAAAATTGTTTATAGTGTGAAGTCTATTGTCATTCCTCTTACTCTTCTTGAAGAATAAGAAAGATAACAAGCAATAGAATTAAATAACACCAGCCACTGATGGGTGAAGAATGCCACTACGGTCTGCACTGGTTTTGGCAGAAGTGTTGTAGTGTTTCGGTAGCTCAAACACTGGCCTAATTTTCCTCAGTGTGAGGGCTAGCGGAATGGTAAGATGAGATGTTTATTGTGGATGTGTGAAAGTAGGCCTTGGCTAGACTTTATAAAACACTTAAACACTCTTGCCCCCTGGTTGCCCCTCAGTGGCATTTATAGCTACTAAAAACCCTTCTTACAAGTTCCATTTTCAAATGCAGTGGTCTAAATAAGCCTCGGGGTGTATACCTTGCAGTAAGCTGTGATTTGTCTTCGCCCTCTCATCAAAACTCTCAAATATCTTTCCTCCTGAAATTGTAATTCTTTTATTCCTCTCGTTCCTTGACTCATGCAGTC
Source organism: Cyprinus carpio (assembly GCF_018340385.1). Classification (NCBI taxonomy): domain Eukaryota; kingdom Metazoa; phylum Chordata; class Actinopteri; order Cypriniformes; family Cyprinidae; genus Cyprinus; species Cyprinus carpio. The sequence goes on along the minus strand of NC_056582.1, from coordinate 2,589,837 downwards.
GAATGCATACCAGAATCAAAAGTTTTATGGGTCAGAATTTTTCACAAATTTTGAATTATCTAAAAAACTAGCGAGAAATTAATATTGCAGTAATGAAATATCAATTTAGTTATCGCCAAACTCTCTATATTTTGCTGTAGATCATTAAACCGTTACTCTGCCTCAGAAGCCTGTCCAAAATCAGTTTCATGAGCTGCCTTCGTGCAAAAAAGCTGCCTGCAAAGTCATTGCCTGATACGGCAGCGAGGCAGCAAGTCACCTGCCTAAGTTTTCGGATACAGCCACTGTATGGGTCAAAATTATCTATTTCCCTTTTATGCCAAATATCATTAGGATATTAAGTAAAGATCATGTTCCATGAAGATATTTTGAAAACTTCCTACCGTAAATATATAAAAACTTTATTTTTGATTTGTAATATACATTGCTAAGAACTTCATTTGGACAACTTTAAAGGTGATTTTCTTAGTATTTTGATTTTGATTTTTTTTTTTTTTTTGTGCCCTCAGATTCCAGATATTCATATAGTTGTATCTTGGCCAAATATTGTTTGATCCTAACAAATCATACAACAATCAAAAGCTTATTTATTCAGCTTTCAGATAATGTATCGTTGAATTGACACTTAAGACTGGTTTTGTGGTCCATGGTCACATACAGTATATCATATATTTTTGATTAGTTTTGCCTATTGTCACGAGGCCGTTAGATTCCTTAGATCATGCTGAGGACATCAATACAATTTATCCCATAATCGGCCAAACGTCCTGTACGATTTTCTTTAAAAAATACTTTTTCAAACTCCTCCTAGACCACTGGTCCAATTTTCACCAAATTTGAGTCAGATCATCTTCAGACCATGCTGTCAGAAATGTATGGATTTCATATTGATAGACAAAGTGGTTTTCATTTAACGTATCAATGATTTTGATGGTGTGATGCCAAACTGCATCTGAGGCTGTATTCCTCCAAAGCTTTGAGACGTTGACATCAAACTTCGCATGTGCCACTTCACACTGACAACAACATATCAGTTTGGTAACAGCACCACCTATTGGTCAAAAGTTATAAACCAGTAAATCATATTACGAGTGATTATATTTATTTATTTATTTATTAGCTATTTTGATCATCTTATCAAGTCATCTTAAAATGGCTTTAATTACTCATTGTTGCAGCTGGTCTGAAGCTCCTTGCTATGCTTAGCTCCTTGTTTTGCCTCTGTTGTTCTTAGCCCCTTAATTGTTGCTTGTAGCCATATTTCCCATAACTATTGGAAGACGTACCTGCTTTTGGGCATGTTCACTCCACAGGAACTGGGAACAATTTTAGTTATAGGAATGCCTTTTGGGACCCTACTTCAGAGTAGGCTCTAACCAGTACTGCCGCTCCCTTTACGCAGAATACGCTGTTTGTGTAGGGCACCGACTTCAAATAAAGAAGAAGAAGAAAAAAAAAAAAACCCTTTCATTTCATATCAATATTAACATAAACACAAATGTAAATATACACATAAATATAAATATAAAAAAAAAAAATGTTGAAAACAGTAAGCTCACATGGCACATTCTCACTTCTGCCACACCCCTCTGGAAAAAAAAAAGCAATAGCAGTCTGGTGTTAAGAAGCCAAAAAATTATCTTTTTTTTTTTTTTTTTTTTTTATCTCATGGATCACATACAGGTATGCTTAGAAATGTGTCAAACTTTATATTTTTGGCTATTAACACAGTTGATGGGTGACATAAATTGAACATGTTTATCACAACACAACTTGACCACACCAACGCATGCCTGATTTGATACTAGACTAATTTATGTCATAATTTCAATTATTTTAATGTTTAATTGTTTTAATATTTGTAGGGCTGTCATGTTTCTAAATATGTGAATAATTGTAGGCTACATTGCGATTTCGAAATAGAATTTTAATCCCTCTCTCCGAGTTTCCATGTTCTGATGTCCACATGTCAGGGCTCCAGAGTGCGATCAAATAGTTGCATTTTGTGACCATTTTTCCCGCTGGTGTGACAATTTTTGTATTTAATTTTTTTGAATGTCACAATAATCATATTTAAAATTAATGCGCACGCGATTTCATTAATGGTGCATACGGTCAGTCTCTGTTTTCGCATACCCTCCCCAGTTATAGAGTGGTGGAAATATGATGTCACTTTGTAGGCGAAAACCTGGAAGTGAGTTAGCATTTTAGCACTTCCGGTTCCATCGTCCCAGAGTCAATGAGTTTTTTGAATGGGATTTTGGTTAAATCCCTAAAATAAGGTCTGTGGTTCACACAAGCTCAAGATACTTTCACGTTTTATTCTATGACATAAAACACACCAGTTACACCCCACTTCTGGTTGATTGGTGGTTTTTCATTTTAGGTGTGCTGGGTCTGAGATGAGGGCATGTGTGATTATATGTTTTTATTGGGGTGAAAATGGCAACATCATTTTATAAAGTATTTGTTTTTTTTTGATTTGTTTTTTGTGGGGTTGTTTTATGTGGTGTGATGAGGGGTGAACGCAGTGAAATAAATGTGGAACCGATTGCTCCACCATGATATTTTGCAAACTGTATTTATGACAAAGAACTGCACATATGATATTATAACAATCTATTGATAAACACACACCTTGTCCTCTGTTTCTCGCTCTGTGCTGCTGAGGTCTGGATTGAAGAAAGTGCTGAAAGATGGGAAGGAGCCGATCGACCGGGGCGGTGGCGATTTTGTGTTTGTGTAAAAATTTTAAGGGGGCTGAGTGGTCATTTTAGGGGGCCTATAGCTCCCCTAAAAATGGCCTAATGACGCCAATGACCACACTCGTGATTTTTTCATTAGCTGTTACGTTTCTTAAAAAAAAAAACTGGTTGCTAACAAGATGCTAAATGGGACTACAGGCACTGTCTGAGACATTAAACGTCATCACGCCGAACAGGAAATCATACTAATCAAGTGGCCTATCACAGCTATGCTGATTATACACAGATTTACCTAGCCTTATCGCCAAATGACTACAGCCCCATTGACTCACTCTGCCAATGTGATGAAATTAATAATTGGATGTGCTCAGTTAAACCAAGAAAAGCTGAAGTCATTGCATTTGGAAACAAAGATGAAGTTCTCAAGGTGAATGCATACAACTAAAAATCAAGTCAGGAATCTTGGTGTGATTCTGGAGACAGACCTTAGTTTCAGTAGTCATGTCAAAACAGTAACTAAATCAGCATACTACCATCTAAAAAACATTGCAAGAAATAGATGTTTTGTTTCCAGTCAAGACTTGGAGAAACTTGTTCATGCCTTTATCAGCAGCAGGGTGGACTATTGTAATGGTCTCCTCACCGGCCTTCCCACTAAGACCATTAGACAGCAGCAGCTCATCCAGAACACTGCTGCCAGAATTCTGACAAGAACCAGAAAATCTGAGCATATCACACCAGTCCTCAGGTACTTACACTGGCTTCCAGTTACATTTAGGATTGATTTTAAAGTACTTTTACTCGTTTATAAATCACTCAATGACCTAGGACCAAAATACATTGCTCACTGTTCACTGAATATAACAGAGCACAGAGCACTAACAGACCACTCAGATCATTAGGATCGAGTCAGTTAGAAATACCAAGGGTTCACACAAAACAAGGGGAGTACGCCTTTAGTTACTATGCCGCCCGCAGTTGGAATCAGCTTCCAGAAGAGATCAGATGTGCTAAAACATTAGTCACATTTAAATTTAGAGTCAAAACTCATCTGTTTAGCTGTGCATTTACTGAATGAGCACTGTGCGATGTCTGAACTGATTGCACTGTATTTTACGTATTCACTGTATTTTATGTAAAATCATTTTCTATTTTTAACTGTTTTAAATTCTTTTTAAATAAGTCAATTTTTAAATCATTTCCAAAGTTTAAAAATTGCTTGTTTTATTTTTGTTATTATTTTTCATTTATGTAAAGCACTTTGAATTACCATTGTGTACGAAATGTGCTATATAAATAAACTTGCCTTGCCTTGCCTTGCCTTAACCCGCTTTTACAGCCTTGTGTTCTTGCAGTTTTTGGATTAGTTTGTATATCAGTTCATAGTGTTTTATTGATTGTAGTGTTTTCTAATTTGTAGTTCAATCAATTGTAAAATAACCAATTAATAGTTTTCAGAATTATATATTGTTCTTCAACAAGGTTTTTTTATTTATTTATTTTTTTATTTGCTCCGAAATGCAACCACAAGTTTTCGGATGGAAGATGCTTGTTTTATCCCTTTCCTGGTGTATCCCAGCAGAGGCTCTGGGTTCATACCATAATGAATATTACTATTATTCCATGTAAACACCACATTTACGCTAAAATTAAATGTTTATGGCCACATGAAGCTGTTGGAAGGCAGAAAGATTGAGGATTTTCTAGAAGCAAGGATAAAAAACATTTTTGTATATTCACCCTTACAAAATGATAGCTGAAATGTGGTATTTTATTCACTAAAATAAATTTAATATTACCATATCCAAAAGCTTGCTCACTCTACTGTTATTTATTAAATACTAAATTTTAAAATGTTAGAATTTTAAATACTGAATTTTATTAAATACTATGTGAAGATGTATTCATATTAATCAAGGATTAATTTTCTTTTAATGCACCTTTTTTACAAATGTACAGAAAAGGGTTAGATCTTGCAAGTATTGCAGTATTGTGGTTCTATTAATATTATTTTAGTTGTGCTATATATACTATTATAGTTTGAATTAATGTTGATTTTTTTATGATTTTAATAAAAAAAAATATGTATATTTTAATTTATTTTAGGTTACATTGTAATTTAAGTTAACTTTTTGGGACATTTCATTATTGCCACAGCCATAGTACCCTATAGCCCAGGACTGGGGAACTTGGGGCCTGGAGGGCCACTGTCCTGCAGAGTTTAGCCCCAACCCTAATTAAACACCCCTGCTTGTACCTTTCTAGTGATTTTGAAGACATTTATTAGCTTGTTCAAGTGTGTTTGATTAGGGTTGGAAGCTAAAATCTGCAGGAAAGTGGCCCTCCAGGACTGACTTTGCCCAGCCCTGCTGTAGCCCGACCAAGTTTGGTTGCCTATAGGCATTGGATGGGAGACCTCCTGTTGAAAACTAGATTGCTGCTGGAAGAGGTGTTAGTTAGACAATACACAATAAAGTGCATTATTAATGCCTCATTCAATCATTCATTCATTCATTCATTCATTCATGTGCTTTAGTTATGATTATTTCATTTATTTACTACTTACTATTTATTATTAATTTGTATGGAAAGTTGCATCTTTCATGAAATTAATATTGTGTGTTTTATATATAAATTCAGTTGAACACATTCAACACACAGTGGCGGCTCATGAGTTTTAAAAGATTTAAAAGATTGGAGGGACACTAATTGTATTGGTCTGGGGATCCCTGCTGATTATTATTATTATTATTTATTATTATTATTTATACACTTTAAAATTGCTTTTTGTCTGCTTTAAGTCAGAAAACGTAAAGAAAATGACATACAGCAAGAAAATATATTTTCACTTACCTGGCCTATCACTTGAAGCAAACATCCATCCCTTCTTAAAAGTGTGTGTTAAAAGAGCCGACTGCTGTAACATCATCCAGTTTAGGTGTGTTCACCCTTCATTTTTAATTTGTATACATACTGTTTGAATGACAGCTTGGTAAATCTGTTGGCGATCAAATATTCAATATCACTTCTCATAAGTACTTTGTACATTATCAGCGCAGCGGGAGACGAAAAGTGAACACTCAGTGCTGATATGCTAATCTTTTTTTTTACCATCGGAAGCACGAGAGCTTAACTCTCCCCCACCCCTTCTCTATCACCTAGCGGTTGTAATTACATCAGCAGATTCGGCACATTCACGATAGAAAAGCGGCACTTTACAACTTCAGTAACGTTATGGTACTACAGCTGTGAAATTACACACAAAAAATACACATTCTGAGATATAAACTGAAATTGTGAATTTAATTAACATTAAATTGTCCTCCTCCCATTTTCACCTCAAAATTTTGGGGAAGCTGTGCCTCCCCTGCTTCCCCCGACGAGCCGCCACTGTCAACACGGATAGACTTTGTCTCTCACGATAACTGTGACAACTCCGCTAAGTAGACCAGAATGTATGCTGCAACGCTCTACTTCCCCAGACCTATAATGATTCTCACCCCTCTCTATGCTCTTTTTATCATCAGTGAAAAAGGACATGAGGCTGGAAATTGACAGAGCCATAGCTAGGTTTCAGAGAAGTTTACGCTTCAGAGACAGTAAGCGCGCTAAGCAGGGTATGCATGCGCGCCATACAATCATTCAAATATGCATTATGATAAAAATCTGAAGGCAGAATTATAAAACATAGTATTTTTAAACTTTCATAACAACTGTGACGCAAAATAAAAATGATTTATTACAAAAAGGAAAACCTAAAAGAGCATGTATAAACGTTTTTATATATACAGTATATATATATATATATATATATATATATATATATATATTGTGGCGGGGTGAAGTAGGACACAACACGAGGATGAGGGTAAGTTCCCCGAAGGGTGGATTTTATTAACAGAATCGGTGAATGAACGGGCGATGCTGTGAGGTGGTTTGGGTGTTCGGTGCTCGGCGTCTTGTCTTGGAAGTGCTCTAGTGCAGTGTGGGTCCGTGCTCTCCTGTGGCGTTGGGGCTGGCGGTCACACGCTGCTTTCTAAGGGCAGAGGAAAAGACAATGTTAGCCGAGTCTCGTGGAGACATCTCTCACCTCTGTGCCCGCTCGCGGGGTTTATATGTGCAGCGGCTGATGGCACGCAGGTGTGGCCGCTCAGCCCATGATGAGTAGGCGCAGGTGTGTCTGCGCCGTTGCCAAGGCGACGCTGATGAGCACTCGGGACACGTGTCACACCCCCCCCCCCAAGCGTCGTCCTATTCCTCTGGAGCAGTCGGCCTGACAGACGTGCGAAAGCTGACCACAGGTGGGAGAGTCCGTCGGCGTTGGCCATCCCCGCCCGATGTTGTAGGGTGAAGTTAAAGTCCTGGAGCGCCAGGAACCACCGCATCACCCTGGCGTTGGTCTCCTTCCCCCGGGCCATCCACTGCAGGGCCGAGGAGGTAATAACGGAGCTTCAGGACTGCCCACTTGATGGCCAACGCTTCCCTCTCTACGGTGGCATACTGCTGTTCTGCGGGGGTCAGCTTTCGGCTGATGAACATCACCAGGTGTTCCTCACCATCGTGGCCCTGTGACAAGACCGCTCCCAACCCGGTGTTGGACGCGTCTGATTGCAGCAGGAAGGGGCAGTTGAAGTCGGGGGCACGGAGGACTGGTTCCGTCGTCAGGGCGGCCTTGATTTTGAGGAATGCTGCTTCTGTCTTGCAGTTCCACAAGACTTTCTCCGGCTGCCCCTTCCTGGTCAGGTCTGTCAGGGGAGAAGCTAAGGAGGAGAAGTTAGGGATAAAGCAGCGATAATATCCCGCCAACCCCAAAAAGGCCCGTGTCGGCCCGCGCAGGTAATATGGAGGTCCTGACTAGGCTGACTGCGCTGCCGGAGTCCAGAAGGGCGAGGAACGGCCGTCCGTTTAACTTCACTTCCGCCCGTGGCGCGTTTTCGGTGTGCACGGCGCAGTCCACCAGCCATGGTCCTCCTGGGGAGCGGGGAGCTTCCGTGGGCATGGGCTCATCCTGTGGGCCGGGAACCGCCGGCCTGCCCACCGGACGCTGGGTGCCCTCCGGCGTGCGCCGCTCCTGGACCACCCTTCGGGGAAACGAATCTCACGGTGTTGGGTGGCCTCTGCCAGCTCTGTGGCCTCGACAAGTTCATCTACATTGGCCGGGTTCTGCATCCCGACGGCCTGACGTAGTGGGCGGGGAAGGGCACGTAGGAGGCGGTCGACCACGACGCGCTCCGCTACCTGGTGTACGGTGGGACCCCCGGCCAGCAACCAGTGTTGAGCCAGACGGGAGAGGCTAGCGGCTTGGGCCCGGGCTGGCTGCCGTGGGTCGAAGGTCCACTCGTTGAACAATTGGGCAGCGCAGATCGGTGACAAGCCCATTCGTCCCAGGATCTCCTTTCGTAGGTCCTCGTAGGAGGTGCTTAGCTCTGGGGGAAGCGCGAAGTATGCTCGCTGAGCCTCTCCCGTGAGCAGGGGTGCAAGGATGTGTGCCCAATCTTCTTTGGGCCACGCCTCCCTCGTAGCTACGGTCTCAAACATCTGAAGGTACATTGTCACGTCATCATGGGCGGTCATCCTGGGCAGCAGCTGGGTTGCTTGGACACGGGGGTCAGGTAGCGGAGTTGGCGGGGCTGTGGCTAGGTGGAGCGCGGCCAACTCTCGCCCGGTTTCCCCCTGCCGGGAGGCCATGTGTTCCATGATTTGTTGCTGGCGGATGCTCACCTCGGTGAGATGTTTCAGCAGCTCTTCCATCGTCAGGGGAGGAGTGCCACCTGAGGAACCAGAGAAGACTTGTGAGGTAGAGACCGTGAGGGAAAAAAAACAAAACAAAGAAATCCAATCCACTCGTAGCACGCGGTGAGGGGTAGGGTCGTCGGTGTCCACTTCACTGTTTTGCCTGCATTCTCCACCAGTGTGGCGGGGTGAAGTAGGACACGACACGAGGATGAGGGTAAGTTCCCCGAAGGGTACATTTTATTAACAGAATCGGTGAATGAATGGGCGATGCTGTGAGGTGGTTTGGGTGTTCGGTGCTCGGCGTCTTGTCTTGGAAGTGCTCTAGTGCAGTGTGGGTCCGTGCTCTCCTGTGGCGTTGGGGCTGGCTGTCACACGCTGCTTTCTAAGGGCAGAGGAAAAGACAATGTTAGCCGAGTCTCGTGGAGACATCTCTCACCTCTGTGCCCGCTCGCGGGGTTTATATGTGCAGCGGCTGATGGCACGCAGGTGTGGCCGCTCAGCCCGTGATGAGTAGGCGCAGGTGTGTCTGCGCGGTTGCCAGGGCGACACTGATGAGTGCTCGGGACACGTGTCACTATATATATATAATATATATATATATATATATATATATATATATATATATATATATATATATATATATATATATATATATATATTTTCTCCATTTACCAAAAAATTTTGGAGCACTTTATGCTTCCTTCTGCTGACCAGCTTTTTGAAGATGCTGATTTCATTCTGCAGCAGGATTTGGCACCTGCCCACGCTGCTAAAAGCACCAAAAGTTGGTTAAATGACCATGGTGTTGGTGTGCTTGACTGGCCAGCAAACTCACCAGACCTGAACCCCAGAGAGAATCTATGGGGTATTGTCAAGAGGAAAATGAGAAACAAGAGACCAAAAAAATACAGATGAGCTAAAGGCCACTGTCAAAGAAACCTGTGCTTCCATACCACCTAAGCAGTGCCACAATCTGATCACCTCCATGGCACGCCAAATTAATGGCAGTAATTAAAGCAAAAGGAGCCCCTACCAAGTATTGAGTACATGTACAGTAAATGAACGTACTTTCCAGAACGCCAACAATTCACTAAAAATGTTGTTTTTTTGGTCTTATGAAGTATTCTAATTTGTTGAGATAGTGAATCGGTGGGTTTTTGTTAAATGTAAGCCAAAATCATTTCAATTAAAAGAACCAAAGACTTAAACTACTTCAGTCTGTGTGCCTGTTGAATTTATTTAATACACAAGTTTCACAATTTGAGTTGAATTACTGAAATAAATTTTTCCATGACATTCTAATTTATTGAGATGCACCTGTATATAATGTAATGTGGATTAAAATTCATCTACAGAGTAAATAATTATCATGGAAAATGTTTCTAGAAATAAGTTTAAAAGTTGTCGGGAGCGTGGTGGTGGTGTCGTCGAAGGCAAGCGACCGTGTGCTGTAGTTCGTTTATAGCCTAATGTTAACTTTTAGTTCTGGTGCTTGTATTTAGGTTTCAAAATTCATAAAAAATATATTATTTTGTGAAGATTACCTCAAAGGACAAAACGTGTAAGGTTCATGAACTATGACTAAACATCGAGCTTATTTTTTGCGATAATCCAAAAGCCTATGGAAAAATACTATTGGCTTTTGTCGAGGGAACCAGTGTCAAGCTAACAGCCTATCTGCCTACAAAGTGACGTCATAGTTACCCCAACTCTATTCTATCATCCTCATAGAGCCTGGTTTATATTTGCTGCGTCAGCACGTGCGTGAAGGTGTGCGCAGCAAAAATTATGCAAATATTGAGGAAACGGTGAATGGTTTTCATATGTAAAGGTTTGCCACTGATGATTCAAACACAAGTTTTGAGCAGTGTAGAGTAGCGCTTGTTGTTTGACATTTCTCAGATCACAAATGCAGACATGGTTTTATGATTACACAGCACGATACGCAACGCTACGTGTAAAAAGACAGTATACAGTCACTGACCACTTTATTAGGTACACCTATTGAATTGCTTGGTAACACAAAATGCTAATCAGCCAAACACCTGGCAGCAACTCAATGCATTTGGGCATCTAGATGTGGTGAAGACGACTTGCTGAAGTTCAAACTGAGCATCAGAATCGGGAAGAAAGGGGATTTAAGTGACTTTGAACATGGAATGGTTGTTGGTGCCAGACGGGCTGGTCTGAGTATTTCAAAAACTGCTGATCTACTGGGATATTCACCAACAACCATCTCTAGTGTTTAAAGAGAATGGTTCGAAAAAGAGAAAATTTCCAATGAGTGGCAGTTGTGTGGACGAAAATGCCTTGTTGATGTTAGAGGTCAGAGGAGAATGGGCAGATTGGTTAGAGATGATAGAAAGGCAACAGTAACTCAAATAACCACTCGTTACAACCAAGGTATGCAGAATACCATCTCTGAATGCACGTCGAACCTTGAAGCAGATAGGCTACAGGAGCAGAAGACCACAACGGGTGCCGTTCATGTCAGCTAAGAACAGGAAACGGAGGCTACAATTCGCATAGGCTCACTGAAATTGAACAATAGAAGATTGGAAAAACCTTGCCTGGTCTGCTGCGACATTCAGATGGAAGGGTCAGTATTTGGCGTAAAGAACACGAAAGCATGGATCTATTCTGCCTTGTCTCAATGGTTCAGGCTGGTGGTGGTGGTGTAATGGTGTGGGGGATATTTTCTTGGAACACTTTGGGGCCCTTAGTACTAATTGAGCATCATTTAAACACCACAGCCTACCTGAGTATTGTTGCTGACCATGTCCATCCCTTTATGACTGCAGTGTACCCATCTTCTGATGGCTACTTCCAGCAGGATAATGCACCATGTCACAAAGCTCAAAACAATCTCATACTGGTTTCTTGAACATGACAACGAGTTCATTTTACTCAAATGGCCTCCACAGTCACCAGATCTCAATCCAACAGAGCAGCTTTGGCATGTGGTGAAAGGTGAGATTCGCATCATGGATGTGCAGCCGACAAATCTGCAGCAACTGCGTGATGCTATCATGTCAATATGGACAAAAATCTCTGAGGAATGTTTCCAACACCTTGTTGAATCTATGCCATGAAGAATTAAGGCAGTTCTGAAGGCAAAAGGGTGTCCAACCCGGTACTAGCAAGGTGTACCTAATAAAGTGGTCACTGCAGTCACCCGGATCCAGTACGTATCCAGACCAGATGGTGGATCAGCACCTATAAAGAACCTCTACAGCCCTGAAAGACAGCGGAGACCAGGACAACTAGATGAGTCCCAGACACAGATCCCCTGTAAAGACCTTGTCTCAGACGACCACCGGGACAAGACCACAGGAACCAGTTGAGTCCTCTGCACAATCTGACATTGCTGCAGTCTGGAATTGAACTGCTGGTTTCGTCTGGCCAGAGGAGAATTGGCCCCCCGACTGAGCCTGGTTTCTCCCAAGGTTTTTTCTCCATTCTGTCACCGATGGAGTTTTGGTTCCTTGCCGCTGTCGCCTCTGGCTTGCTTAGTTGGGGACACTTCATTTACAGTGATATCATTGACTTGATTGCAAATGATTGCAAATACAGTATTTAAACTGAACTGAGCTGGATGATGACATCACTGATTTCAATGATGAACTGCCTTTAACTGTCATTTTGCATTATTGACAGACTGTTTTCCTAATTAATGTTGTTGAGTTGCTTTGAAACAATCTGTTTTGTTTAAATCGCTATATAAATAAAGGTGACTTGACTTGACTTGACTTGACTTGAAAGTGGCCAGTAAGTGTCTTTATAATCAGTCATTATAATCAGTAATTATGTCCCCACTGGATGCAACAAATGCCTCTTGGGTAATGTGTTTTATTGGTTTTGTCTTGTCACGCCGGGAGACGACATCACAGTATGGTAAGGGGCGTAAAATTTCCATCACATGTTTGAGGCATTCAGCCAATCACAATGCACTGGATAGCTGGCCAATCAGAGTACACCTCGCTTTTTTAGAATAATGAGCTTTGTTAAAATTGATTCGTTTCAGAAAGGCGGGGCATAGAGGAGAAACAATAATGTACAGTATGTGGAAAATAATGTGTTTTTTGAACCTTAAACCACATTAACACATTGCATTACACCAATTACACAAAATAACGTTCTTTTTAGCAACGTCATATGACCCCTTTGAGAAACTGTTGGTGTGAGATAGGGATTTGAGGGGATTTCTCACGGTCCAGACGTGAACTTTCATCATCCATATGAGCACCAGAGCAACAAATTGATCACTATTTGAAAGTTCATATTAATAAAAATCCAAATGTTTTTACAGCTTAGTCACACTACAGAACTAAAAAAAAAAAAAACCTAACTAAAGCTGAAGAAAATGAATCAAAATGGAATGAAACAGGAAAATAACAATTAAGAAAAATAGTGTCAACCTTTCTCATAGAGTTGTAAAGGAAAACACAGCTGGAACTAAACAACAGAGACTGTAACTCTTCAAACAATTTTAATATTTCCCAGACCTGCATGATCTCCTTGGATATGCATATTGGTAATGGCATTCTCATTACAAAATGTGTGAGCTGTGTAAGCCTTTGTGGAGACATACAAAGACTTTATGAGACTGTACACAATCCCTTCTGAGCAGCCCAGAGCATTACATGGATTATTGTAATGGAATTATGTTTTAAAATGACTAATTTAAGTTAGTTTTGCTGTTTGCTAAAACAGGTTTTTAAGTTGAAAATAATTTGGCTTGCCGTCTATAAAGAAAGGACTCTAGGATCAACTCTTTAATTGCTATTCAATTTAATTCAACTTAACTCTTTTGTATTGTTAACAACTATGTCACTTTTTCATCACTGTTCACTTCATTAAGCAGAACTCCCACAGTGGAAAGTGGGAATGGACCAATAGTCAAGTCAAGTTATTTATGTCCTAACTCTACAAAAACATAAATTGTAACTCTCTCCCATTAGTCCTGCTGTGATGAACAACCAACCTGAGAGGATTTTTTTTTTTTTCTGTTTCACTCGAGCCCCTACAGGCAAAAAGACCATGTTAACCTTCTGCCTTAGCACCATCATCCTTTTTTGTTCTGAATGCTAAGCTATATAATATTCAGGAAAATAACCATTTTAGTAATGATACAGCATTAAAATATTTTTTATATTTGCTAATTCCACTCCTACTTATAAACCCAAATATTTCCGTACAGTATAAGAAAAACATGACAGACAGGTAAATGCAATTTATTGCATTTTATTGCATGGCTGCTCGGGATGGAAATGAGGATTGTTAAATAAAGGCTTGGATTTGGGTCTGCTCCTTGCAGTTGTATGAATTCGAAAGATTTGGATTTCAGTGCATGCGTTTTTGGTGTATTTTATAGTTCTATTGTCAGTCACAGCATGTTGGAGAAAACACCTTTTGTGGCCCATTGCAAACAAAGTCACTGGACTCGCTGCTCGGGATGGAGATGAAGATTGTTAAATAAAGGCTTGGATTTTGGTCTGCTCCTTGCAGTTGTATGAATTCGAAAGATTTGGATTTCAGTGCATGCGTTTTTGGTGTATTTTATAGTTCTATTGTCAGTCATAGCATGTTGGAGAAAACGCCTTTTGTGGCCCATTGCAAACAAAGTAAACATTACATGACAAGTAATGGTTAAACGATTGCAGAAACAATATTTATTTTAAAGGTTTAAAGTGAAGTCTTGTTTAACATTATGTAGGCCTATTCTTGGAAATGAGCTGGCAGAAGAAATCACACAACAAAATGAAATGTTATCATTTCATATTAAGTAAACGAGTAAACAATTAAAAAATGCAACTGAAAACAAGGTAATTAATATGACAACTAAAAAACTAATAATTAAATTAATGCAGCGATTCCAATATTCATAAGGATTCATCAATACGTCAGTTTTGTATGTTTAAATGCTGAAAATATGTAAGTATTTGTATGTTTAGATGCTAAAAATACATCAGTATTGTGCGTTTTAGTGCCTGTCAAAATTAAATTTACACTTTATAGAAGCACTTTTTATGTATTATGTGGAAATATTTGCATAATACCACACAAATGGATATGCAAAGAAAGAAGGTGTTGGTTCAGGTATGGCAGTAGTGTTGTTGCTGCCATGCTGTGGAGGCGCTTTGTGTTTCTATGCAAAAGCACTTTTTTGGCCTTCTGAAAGTGGACGCAATTAGAAGTCAGTGGTTAACATTTATGCTGCCTTCACATGCTATCGGAAATTTCCTATTTCCCAATTGTAATATTGTGATTACTAGCTTGTCGTATTCAAGTGCTTTGTTGTCAGAAGAAATAAAATGTAGCATCCCATTGGTTGACAATCATATAAACATTCACCACGCTACATATGCAGTTTGCTGACAATTCTGGAATTTCGGTCAAATACATGTATATTTCACTGCTTATAAAACATACAATATGCTTCAAATTATCTTTCATATATAGCCTATAAATACACAAATTTAGCGACAAGACAAAGTGATGTAGTTGTTGTGAGAATAGCAATGGTTGTCCCCTACACCATGTTTAAAGTTTATGGCCCCTCCAACTCAGAAACTCTGGTATCAAAATGATTTCAGAATTTCCCAGTAGTAAATACGACTTGAGAGGCGTTCACGTCTAATTTCCGATTAGGAAACTCGTATTTACGATAATTCTGATAGCACGTGAAGGCAGCATTATTTACAACACTGTCCCAGAACAGTACAACCCAAATCTTCGAGTGTGTGCAACACATTTTATGGAGGAAAGTTCCTGAACCTGGGAGAGCAAAAGGCCAGCTGTGCAGAAAGGCTGTTTCTAAAAAAATGGGGCAATTCCAATTTTGGTTTGACAATCTGGTGCTTCTGAATCAGAGCCCGTAAGTATGTTTTATAATTTGCTATTGACTGTTCAAATGCAGGGTTTGGTGAAGTGTAGAGTAACATATTATTTGTCATTCTTATGATCACAAGTGCAGACAGAGATGGATTTATGTTTACAAACGTAGTATCCTCTGTTCTCTGCTTATAACTGGTGGCAAAAAGACAACAAAAATGATTTACTGTGTTTCCTAGCTTCTCTTAAGGAGCGGCCATGATTTCTTACATGGTCAATTTGGGTAACTCTGATTTCATTGGAAATTTGTCTGTACATTCTACCTCTCCTTCCACCTTGCTGCCCACTTCTTCTCCGTCCATGTCAATGTCCTCCACTCCGCTCATCTCTTTTCCCTTTTCATCTGTTTTTCTAACTACTCTCTGCTTATCTATTTCCACCTGTTCCACTCTTCATCTCTTTCTCTCATTACACCCCTTTTTCTACACACTCCACAACCTTTTAGACTTAAACCTCTTTATTTACCCCTCCCACATTTTTTGCATATTCTTTCTTGCTATTTGTATAGTTTTCCCTTTATAATTAAAGCAACCATGATAAATGTGTAATCAAGTGGAATAGCTGTGTTGTGTGTGCGTGTTATTAAATGAGCAGTTATTAGTTTGAGGCTAACTTAAAATATACCATGTGCTTTTGATTAAATTACAGATTATAGAGTTTTGTTTGTTGTGTTTGGACAAATGGTATATACTGTACATGTTTGTGTAAAACCAATAAAATGAGCTACAGTTGCTTATTCCAGATATTTGAATTTATTGGTTGGTTGTATTAACTATTATGAAAACATTTGAGAGTTTTGTGGAGTGTTCTGATTCACATGATTTGAAATTTGTATGAAATGAATGAAAACTTACAAACTGTGTAGGATAATTACAAAGTGTTCAGATCACTGTGTAAACTGTTTTGAGAACATTGACCAGAGTTTGGAGAAATGTGTCAAATTGATTGAGAAAAACTAAAAACTAATTACCACTAATTACAACTTAAACACCACTAAATTAAATAATAAAATAAATAAATATGTTGGCAGTGCAGTTCAAAATCTGTTTAGAGATAATGCATTGCAGTTTGGAATGTGATCCTTTAATTTTTCCAAGTAACCTTGTCACAAAGTAAAGCCTTTTACCTGCACCTGTGCATCAAAAAAAAAAAAAAAAAAACAAATTCCTCCAGTGTAGTTTGTCATATTAACATCTGTATTGTTCTGGTATGAAACATCTGAGGTATAAATAATTGTTAAATCATTTTAGCTGTCTTGGTTTTTAGCTTTTTCAGTACACTTCTGTGATCCCTGGCTGTTGTTCAGTACTTTGTTTGGGTAATGGAGAATCAACTTTTGACAGACTCTTTTTGATTGGCACTTTGAATTGTAATACTGTATATCATTTAAAACTAAAGGTCAACACCATCAAATGTCCTTGGTCGAAGACAGAGAAAAAAAGAAGAAGAAGAAAAAAAAAATCAACAACAGTTATGTAGGAGGCTGAGACTTCCAATGTAGGAAGCAGGATAGTATATTACAAAAAAAGAAACCACGCCAATCAGAATCACACCCACAAAATTCACTGCAAATAGTGACACAGCAATAGTGACACGACAATACTGACAATCCGTGCTGAAGTAGTACCCTAAGGTGCAGTTAAGAATCAGCCTGCTTCAGGAAGCAATAAGCTCCTACAAAGAAAAAACAAAACAAAACAAAAAACAAACAAAATCACAATAAAGTAAATAAATCAATTAATTAAAAGTCAATTAACAAACCAAAAAGACAAAAAAAAAAAAAAAAAAAAAAATACACAATAAACTTTCAAAGCAACCCAATATAATGAAAATAAAAGTTACACTTGTCACGGAGTCACGACCATCACAGACCAATTACTACCCATCCTCACCAGATCAAAACGCTCCACCCTTTCACTTTCCCTGGACTTCTGATTCACTGAACCTGCACCTCATCATCAGCACTCACTATAAAGAGACACTTCTCCTACACTCCCTTGTCTGGTCTCGTCCGTACAAACATTAAAGACTCCTTACCTGATACATACCTGTCTTCTGTCATCTGCCCTTCGTCTGCTTCGGATCTGTTCCTCTGCAAGAGAGTCATTACAATTGCTGCAAGCTAAGTCTACTGTAGCAAATTAGCTCAAAAGGGAAATGTATATAAATAATTACAATCAATTATGATTAATTACAATTATTTATATGAGCTGCCAGTAGTAACTGTAGCAGAATTAAATTGCCATCAACTAATCTGTTTGTCCAGCGAACATTTAGTGTCGATTCATATCAACCCTAAGAAAGGATTATTTTCGTGGCCACAGAAAATACTTTCATTACATTATTAATGCATTAGAGCATGTAGCAAGGATCAAAATCGTAAAGGGACATTAATTTGCTAGGCTGAATCAGAAACTTGTGTAATTTGTGCACAAGAGCTTTATTAACTAAACACTAACACAAATTAGTCTAACAAACATACACACAATCACTCACTCATACATGGGAAAGGGCAAATGAGACTTGATGCATGAAACCATCAGGAAAAAAAAAGAGAATGAAGCTATGAAAAGAGTCTGTTAACCACCTGAATAAAACCATCTGCACCTTTTATAACGGGGTCTATAGCTTATACTAAACCTCAGAATCAGAAAGAGCTTTATTGCCAAGTATGCTTGCACATACAAGGAGTCTGTTTTAGTGACATAAATTTCCAGTACACAGAGGCAACAACAAAACACAGCCAAAAAAAAAAAAAAAAAGACAAATATTGCAAAATAAATCGTAAAATAAATAAATTGTATGAACAGTTGTGTTATGGATGATAATGGAATAGAATAGAGTGAGATGCAGGGATGTACTAGGATGGAGGGGTAACAAATAAATATAAGGATATTGCACATTTTATTGCATAAGTGGGGAACATTAAACTGTTCATGAGGTATATTGCCTGGGGAAAGAAACTGTTCTTGTGCCTGGCTGTCCTGATATTTGTGGCTCTGAAGCGCCGGCCAGATGTCAAAAGTTCAAAGATGGGGTATCTTGGGTGTGAGGGATCCAGAGTGATTTTTTTGAGCCCTTTTCCTCACTCTGGATGTATACAGTTCTTGGAGGGTGGGCAGGGGAGCACCAATAATCCTTTCAGCAGTCCGAACCATTCTCTGTAGTCTTTTGATTTCTGATTTTGTAGCTGAACCAAACCAGACATGATGTTTTATTAACAAGGTTTGGGAGGAGCACGTCAGATACTTAGCCTAATCAACACTAGGGTATAAATACAGCTGACTTACCCCTATCCATTGACAGTTTATCAGCATTCGGTTTGCACCTTTTGCCATTATATGGCAGACTCAGCGTTTCTCATTTAGAAGACGAGGTCTATATTGGGGATTTTTCAGTTCTCTGGCCAATCTGCCGGGCCCAGGATTGCTCCTTCTCCGCCAGACACCGCTGCAAGCTCCGTGTTTCATTGTGGCCACTGCTCTGCTCGACCAGCCACACGCTCCCCACGACGCCGAGGCTTAACGTCGCATCTACCGGCGCCACGTCCAATTTTTCCCCGGCGTCCTTTTATCTTTAGGCTGTGCCTACAATTCCTCCAATCGGAAGTGGACCGCACGTAATCCCGAGGCAAACGGCGATTAATTACGACGCTCAGTCCTCGCGAAGGTAAACAAAGCGGATCTGTACGATATAAGTTATTAGTCTCCCAGCAATCCGCCAAACCTCACTCCTAAATCCAAAACAACAGGGCGGCCAATATGTCGGGCAAAACTCGCAATGCCCCGAACTCGCCTCGCTCGACACCTCCATTGCCCCGCGGCACATAAAAACGGGTGTCCTTAAGCGTGGGCTCGCAGCGGCAGCGCCCCCGATCTCACAGCAGCAAAGCCTCACTGGTTTCACGCTTTGACTCAACCATTTACCGTGGCTCATCCGGCTGCAGCGTCATCGTGCAGCCGGGCCTCAAGCTCTCGCGCTAGCGGCACAGTAAGTGTTGCAAATACATTTTTAGGTAAGTCGCTAAAAGGTGTCATTGGTTGCTGAAAGTTGTTAAAGACGTTGTGACACAAGGATCTTGATATTATTTTCAGCCACGTATCAAACGGCGCAGAATACAAATAAATTTCTAAGATTTTCTTAATTTTGCAAGTATTTTTTTCCTGTATTTTAAATTACACTTCACTCAGATAAACGGATGAAAAAGATTGATTTGCAAGAAAATGATTTCAGCTATGTACCTAAACGACTATCGGTTATCCACCTTTTTCCTCAACGCGGAAGCGGGCCTATGGGTGAGACTTCCATTTTATTAGCCGCTATAGGTAAATAACGAGGAGAATAACAACGTGCAGTAAACAGTAAAACTGATTGCAGTACAAACTAGAGTGTTCCTAATTAAGATAACAGATTAAAATAATATGATAGGACACATCAATTGTCAATATCAAGCAGCTAAACCAACTGTTTCGTACAGCTAAAAATAAGGTTTACCACTAAGAAACAATCAACAAGCGCTACTTGGACATGTGACTTGAGTATTAGGCAGGTCTCTCCAAGTCTAGCCAACGTGCGCATCGGCTAGCTTTTCAATACTTTTTTTTTTATTCGCGTGATTAAGAGGAAAGGCATGTGTTTTTAAACCTAATAACCTTAAAGTTGCACGTTCTTAATAAAAAAAAAAAAAAAAAAAAAAAAATAATGCAGTTCTCGCTCCCTCAGGAGCTTTTCCCTATTTTCTCCACTGCTGCTGCAGTGTCCGCTCCCGCAGGAGCCTCTATCTATATTTCTCCACTGCTGCAGCAGCGAACGCTTTCACAGAAGCCAAGGAAAGGAGAAAGAAGGAGAAAAAAAAAAAAAAAAAAAAAAAAAAACCTGGCCCTTATCAAACAATAGCCTTTAAAATTACCTGAAATACATATATAATAGCAATGAGGCCTTGGTGATCGGGTTAAATGAGGTATGAAAAGCAATTAACGATACCGTTCTATTGAACAAACTTAACGTACTTTAAACAATATAATGTACATGCATTGTCAAAAGCCTTCAAAGGGCCCGACTTCCCGATGATTGTTTCTCCATGTCACTGTGCAATTTAATCCTCGTTTGGCTAAACATTTAATTCAAATGTACACTTAATCTTAAATTTTTAAACAATTCTTTACAACAGAGGTGCTACGGCAATCATAAATCCTTGAATGTGGACATCAAAAGTTGACATTTTTCATGCGAGCCCTCTTGATGTGTAAAAATAAATAAATAAATAAAAAATAATAATAATTTGACTTACTGTAGCAGGCAGATCACTCACTGTTCATGATGCACGAACTATTGGAGGAAAATCCCCCATACTGATTTGGTTGTTTATATGAACGTGTTTTTGAGGGGAGCTGACTGTCTAATAAAAAGTTTAAGTGGTATAATTTCACAAAGCTTGTGAGAACATTCTGGTTTTGCTTCAAATTGGGTTATTAAATCAGATTAGGTGTATGATTATTGTTATATAACTAAATGATATGAAATGATATGTACATGAATTATATAACTAAAATTAACTGTAATTACATATTTAGGTTAAAGATGTCAGTCTTCATTTATCTATTTTTCCTTCTCCTTTTTAGGAAACAAATCAAAGAAACAAACCAAATGACGTACCCAGTCATTTATATATATTATGTAAAAAAAAAAAAAAAAAAAAAAAACATACTGTAAAACAGCAATATTTTTGGCTTAAGGCTATCATACCGGTCCATACCCATTAACGATCAGCCCTTTCGATGCCCCACTTCTCGGTTTTGCATTAGCCACTGGTGTGGCTACTTGGAAAATTCTGGGGTAAGAAACTTCTAATTGAGCCGTCAGCTTCATATAACTTGCCGTTTTGAAACAAAATCACCTCGATTACTCTTGATGATTTCAGAAATTCTGAAAAAAAAAAAAAAACCTGATATATGTCATGGGTCTTAGCACTTGGCTGGCAAAAGTCGACATCACCTCAGATTTCAGAGTTATGTCATGGATCCAGATTCATAGCACATATTTTGGGTACACTGGCACAGGAAATTCTATTTATTTAATTTTTTGTATGCTTTCGAATGCAAAGACCGCACCAAGATTTTCTGACACGTTATCGAAAGCAGTTTATCGGTTTTTAAACAGTTACACAAAGTAATCCTCATAGCATCTACCCATTTAGACAGCCCAAATTGTTCTTAGTATTGAATTCCCTGCCAGGTGCTGCAAGAGCTTTCCCAGTCGAGTGAATGTTTTTCTTTCAACTATCGGTGTTGCTTAGCCCTCCGTGCAGTGAGTATTGAACTCCCGTCAAATGCTGCAAGAGCCCTCCCGGTCAAGCGATCTTGGCCTTTAAATCCGACTACCGACGAACCTGACCAGTCCGTGTCGTGAGTATTGAGCTCCCACTAGATGCCATCAAGAGCCTCCCGGCTACACTCCCTTACTTAAAAAAAATAAATAAAAATAATAATAAAACAAATAAATAAATAAATTAATTAATTAATTAATAAATAAAAGCTTCACTGTCTGGCCAGATACTGCCCAGTCAACTTTACCTTTCTGTCTTATGTTCGGAGAGGCTTATCCATTTGTTGTCACGAGTATTTACCTCCCATCAGACGTCGGCGAGAGCCTCCTGTCTAGACAACATTAATTTTCCTTTCTACAGTCGGCGTGGCTTACCCATTCGGCGCTGCGAGTATTGAGCTCCTGTCGGATATCGGCGAGAGTCTCTCGGCTAGACAACTTTTTTCATCCTATGGTCAACAAAGGCTTACCCGTCCGATGCTGTGAGTATTGAGCTCCCATCGGACGTCGGCGAGAGCCTCCTGGCCACACACCCTTACCTTTTCCTCCTTCGGTCAGCGAGGCTTACCCATTCGATGCCTTGAGTATTGAGCTCCCATCAGATGCCGGCGAGAGCCTCCTGGCAACACAACTTTACCTTTCCGTCTTGCGTCCGGAGAGGCTTATCCGTTCAATGCCTTAAGTATTGAGCTCACATCGGATGTCGGCGAGAGCCTCCCAGCTAGACAACCTTACCTTTTCCTTTCTACGGTCGGCGAGGCTTACCCGTTCGATGCCTTGAGTATTGAGCTCCCATCGGACGTTGGCGAGAGTCTCACAGCCACATAAACTTAACTTTCTCCATGCTACGGTCGGAGAGGCTTACCCGTTCGATGCCTTGAGTATTGAGCTCCCATCGGACGTCGGCGAGAGTCTCACGGCCACCTAACTTTTCGTTCCTGTTTGACGGGTGGCGATGCTTAGCCGTACGACGTTAATAGTCTCGACCTCCTGCCAAACGCTGTCCAAATCTTTTCCCCCCGCCTGGTGAAGCTTACGGGTGGCGATGCTTAGCCGTACGACGTTAATAGTCTCGACCTCCTGCCAAACGCTGTCCAAATCTTTTCCTCCCGCCTGGTGAAGCTTACCCGTTCGATGCCCTGAGTCCTGATCTCCCATCGGATGCCGCGAGAGCCCGCGCAGTCGGGTTTTCCTTTTCCCGCTCCCCGGCCGGCGAGGCTTACCCGTCTGATGCAGTTGAGTATTGTGGTCGTGTCAGATGTCGGCGAGAGTGCTCCCGGTTGGGTTTCTTTACTTGCTGCCCACAAACAGGTCTTATCCATCTGATGCAGTGAGTATTGATCTCCCGTCGGATGTCGCTAGAGTCCTCTTTGCCGGCGGCCCAAAGCCTGTTTATCTGCTCAACTGAGAGGACCTACATGTCCGTCGTCCTGAGTTTGATCTCCAGTCGGAGGCTTCATGGGCTCTCTCGGTCAGTTATCTGCCCTGGTTGCCCACTGATTAGCAGGGGCTCATCAGCCAGTAGGGCCCGTATGCCAACACTGTGACCTATTCCAGTCGAGGCAACTCGGGCCCTCCTGGTCGGGCTATTCAATCACGCTGCTCCTTCTTCTTCGGCCGGTAGGGCTCATCCGTTCCAATGCAGTGAGGTGCTCTGGTTGAGCAACGGCTCGAGCCCTCCCGACCGGGCGCCACAAATCACGTAGTTCGATACCAGCTGCCGGTAGGGCCTACCTTTCCAAATGTACAAGTCACTCCCACCGGAGTACGTAGGCTCTTCCGGCCTGCCAACCAGCTGACTTTCCAAATATCAGCCCCCGCCAGATCTCAATGCTATTGTGGGGGTTCTTTAGTCTGGCGGCTGTCCTTTTGCTATTGCCTTTTTGGGGGGTATTCTAGGTTCGGGCCATTCCCGAGCTCGGAGCCCTTCCCCGGACAGCACGGCAAATATGCATTCTATACTTCAGCTAATTATATGTAAGTGTGAACTCGTAAAATAATGTTTTATTAACAAGGTTCGGGAGGAGCACGTCAGATACTTAGCCTAATTAGCACAGGTGGAGCTCACTTAAGATAATCAACACTAGGGTATAAATACAGCTGACTTACCCCTATCCATTGACGGTTTATCAGCATCCCCCCTCCACCCCATCTTCTCCACTTAGAGTTCATTTTACACTTATGTAGGGGGGGGTACTCTAGGTTCGGGCCATTCCCGAGCTCGGATCCCTTCCCCGGACAGCACGCCAAATATGCATTATATACTTCAGCTAATTATATGTAAGTGTGAACTCGTGAAAGTTATTGAAGTGCACAGGACAGACTCAATAACGGCTGAGTAGAACTGTTTCAGCAGCTCCTGTGGCAGGTTAAACTTCCTCAGCTGGCAAAGGAAGTATAACCTTTGTTGGGCCTTTTTAACAATGGAGTCAATGTGATTGTCCCACTTCAGGTCCTGAGAGATGGTGGTTCCCAGGAATCTGAATGACTCCAGTGCAGCCACAGTGCTGTCCATGATGGTGAGTGGGGGGAGTGCAGGAGGGGTTCTCCTGAAGTCCACTATCATCTCCACTGTTTTGAGAGTGTTCAGCTCCAGGTTGTTAAGACTGCACCAGACAGCCAGCTGCTCAACCTCTTGACTGTAAGCAGACTCGTTACCATCCTGGATGAGACCAATTACTGTAGTGTCGTCTGCAAACTTTAGGAGCTTGACAGAGGGGTCTTTTGAGGAGCAGTCGTTGGTGTACAGGGAGAAGAGCAGTGGGGAGAGAACACATCTCTGAGGGGCACCAGTGTAGGTGGAGCGGCTGTTTGACATGAATTTCCCCAGTCTCACTAGCTATTCCCTATCTGTCAGAAAGCTGGTGATCCACTAACAGATAGAGCTAGGAACAGAGAGCTGGGTCAGTTTGGTCTCTGTATGTATGATACGTGCATTGCCTTGGTCTGGAACGAGCATCCAGATGCAGTCTCGGACAGTGTTGGGCAGTAACGCATTACTTATTAACACTTTACTGTACTTTGATTACTTTTTTAGTCACGGAATAATTTAACGCGTTATAATTTTCAAAATAGTAATTAGAGTATAGTTACAAGCCAAGGTCTCTTTACATTACTGCCGTGTTACATTGCTGACAGAATGCAGTGTTTTATCATCTAGAGAATGTAAAAAGGATGTAGCACACGCACTGTCGAGTCAAGTGCCAGTGGATTAGAGAACTGCTCCCGTGAGACCCAATGCAACAGATTGCAGCGAAGGACAAGATGTTGCTGCGAACGGGTAGACACTTGTGTGTGCGGAATGCGGGAGAATAAAATGACTAGAAATATCTAAACATAAAATATCTAAAACAAATAAATTGTTACTCAGCTATTGCACAAAAGCAACATGAACTAATATAAAATATAAATATAAATATAATATAAAATATAAAATGATTAACAGGTAAAAGCATATGCAGAGAGTTAGGCTACAGTTATGGGCAAAAATATGGGCACCCTTGGTAAATATGATCAAAGGAGGCTGTGAAAATTAATCTGCATTGTTAATTCCTTAGGATCTTTTATTTGAAAAATTCACAAAAATCTAACCTTTCATTGGATAAAAAGAATTTAAATGGGGGGAAATATCATTATGAAATACATGTTTTCCTCTAATACACATTGACCACAATTAACGGCACCCTTTTATTGAATTATTTTTTAAACCTCCATTTGCCAGTTTAACAGCTCTAAATTTTCTCCTATAATGCCTGATGAGGTTAGAGAACACCTGACAAGAGATCAGAGACCATTCGTTCATCCAGAATCACTTCGGACCCTTTAGATTCCCAGCTCCATGTTGGTGGTGCTGCTCTTCAGTTCACCACACTCATTTTCTATAGGGTGCGGGTCAGGGAACTGGAATGGCCATAGCAGAAGCTTGGTTTTGTGCTCAGTGACCCATTTTTGTGTTGTTTTTTAGGTTTGTGTTTGGATTATTGTACGGTTGGATGATCCAAACATGGTCCATTATAAGATTTCTAACAGAGTCAGTCACTTTTTGATTTTTTATCTGTTGGTATTTGATAGAATCAAAGATGCCATGTATCTAAACAAGATGTCCAGGACCTCCAGCAGGAATATAGGCCCACAACATCAAAAATACAGCAGTATATTTCATTGTACATAAGGGGTACTTTTTATCCCTGTTTTCACCAAACCCATCTTGAGTGTTTGCTGCTAAAAAGCTAATTTTTTAGTTTCATCTGGCCATAGAAGCCAGTCCCATTTGAAGTTCCAGTAGTGTCTGATAAATGAATATGCTGGAGTTTTGTTTTTGGATGAGCTAGGAGAATTTTTCTTGAAACCCTCCTAAACAACATGTGGTGATGTAGGTGCTGTTTGACATTTTTTTAAGGTTTTCTGACCTATTTTCTGCAATTCTCCACCTGTGGTCCTTGTAGAGGCTTTAGCCACTCAAACTCTCCTTCTCACCGTGCATTAGGACGATATAGAGGCACGTCCTCTTCCATGCAGATTTATAACATTTTCTGTTGATTGGAAATTCTTAATTATTGCTCTGATGGTGGAAATGGGAATTATCACTGCTCTAGCTCTTTTCTTAATGCCAGTTTACTAATTTGTAAAGCTCAGTTAACTTTTGCTGCACATCAGAAATATATTCTTTGGTTTTTCTCATTGTGATGGATGATTAAGGGCATTTGGGCTTTGTTTTCCCTCCTATTTATATTTCTGTGAAACAGGAAGCCTTGGATGTATAATTTCATGTTCATAATCACCCTGGAGTGCTCAAAATTGTTAATATGAATGGGAATGTAATTTATATGATTGCATCCATACTACACACTATATTATTTTATTCATAAGAATTTGTAGGGGTGCCAATAATTGTGTCTAACGTGTATTTGAGAAAACATTTATTTCATAATGATGTTTCCCCCCATTTTAAATTCTTATTATCCAATGAAAGGTTAGATTTTTGTGAATTTTTCAAATAAAAGATCAAAATAATTAACAATGCAGATTAATTTTCACAGCCTCCTTTGATCATATTTACCAAGGGTGCCCATATTTTTGCCCATGACTGTATAATACGTGTTTGCAGCGTTGAGCAATGCAGTGCTGAAATTTGTGTGCTCACACATCCTCTCATTATAACACACGAATTGTAGACATCATAAAAGATTCATTATGCATATATTTATTGTGTTATACCAGAGATTTGTGAGATTGTGATGAAATGAGGTGTCTTTTAGAGATTATAAATGCAGCGATCTTTGCTGGCATTCTGCCATGAAAAACCATGCATGCAGCAGCCACTTGATTTACATTGACATTACATTTACATTTAGTCATTAAGCAGACGCTTTTATCCAAAGCGACTTACAAATGAGGACAATGGAAGCAATCAAAATCAACAAAAGAGCAATGATATACAAGTGCTCTAACAAGTCTCAGTTAGCTTAAACGCAGTACACGTAGCAAGGGCTTTAAAATAAAATAATAAATAAAAAGAAAACAGATAGAATAGAAAAAGAATAGAGCAAGCTAGTGTTAGAGGTCTTTTTTGTGCTTTTGTTAATTGTATAATAAATAAAAAGAAAACAGATAGAATACAAAAAGATTAGAAAGCTAGTTAGAATTTTTTTTTTTTTTTTTTTTTGAGAATAGAATTAGAATAGTAAGTGCTAAAGTTAAAGGGGCAAATAAAGATGGAAGAGATGTGTTTTAAGCCGATTCTTGAAGATGGCTAAGGACTCAGCTGCTCGGATTGAGTTGGGCAGGTCATTCTACCAGGAAGGAACATTTTATTTAAAAGTCCGTAAAAGTGACTTTGTGCTTCTTTGGGATGGCACAATCAAGCGACGTTCACTTGCAGAATACAAGCTTCTAGAGGGCATATAAGTCTAAAGTAATGAATTTAAGTAAAGGTGTGCAGAGCCAGTGGTGGTTTTGTAGGCAAACATTAATGCCTTGAATTTTATGCGAGCAGCTATTGGTAGCCAGTGCAAATTGAAAAACAGAGGTGTGACGTGTATTCTTTTTGGCTCATTAAAAAATAATCTTGCTGCCGCGTTCTGTATTAATTGTAAACGTTTGATAGAACTGGCTGGAAGACCTGCCAAGAGAGCATTGCAATAGTCCAGCCTGGACAGAACAATAGCTTGAACAAGGATTTGTGCAGCATATTCCGAAAGAAAGGGCCTGATCTTCTTGATGTTGAATAAAGCAAATCTGCAGGACCGGACAGTTTTAGCAATGTGGTTTGAGAAAATTAGCTGATCATCAATCATAACTTCAAGGTTTCTGGCTGTTTTTGAAGAAATTATGGTTGATGTGCCCAACTGGATGGTGAAATTGTGATGAAATGATGGGTTTGCTGGAACCACAAGCAGTTCTGTCTTGGCAAGGTTGAGTTGAAGGTGATGGTCCTTCATCCAATAAGAAATGTCTGTTAGACAAGCTGAGATGCGAGCAGCTACCGTCGGATCATCAGGATGGAATGAGAGGTAGAGTTGAGTGTCATCATCATAGCAGTGGTATGAAAAGCCATGTTTCTGAATGACAGAACCTATAATGATGCCACGTAGACAGAGAAGAGAAGTGGTCCAAGAACTGAGCCCTGAGGCACCCCAGTTGTTAAATGTTGTGACCTTGGACACATCTCCTCTCCAAGATACTTTGAAGGACCTATCTGATAGGTAAGACTCAAACCACTGGAGTGTGGTTAATGAGATGCCCTTTGCCAGTAGGGTTGACAGGAGGATCTGGTGGTTAGTGTCAAAAGCAGCGGACAGATCAAGAAAGATAAGTATTGAAGATTTTGATTTTACTGTTGAGAGTCTTAGGGCTTCAATAACTGAGAGCAAGGAGTTTTTAGTTGAGTGTTCACTTATGATGCATTTTTGGTTGCTGTCAAGGAGGCTGTTCTGTGTGAGAAAGGCAGAGACTTGGTTAAACACAGCTCGTTCAGCAGCAAGTGTTTTTGCAATGAAAGGAAGAAGGGAAACTGGTCTATAATTTAGTTAAAAATAACAGTGTTCTGTAAATATTGATGCTGTAATAACAAATATTTATCGGGAGTGCGGGAGCTGGGATTTCATAAATTTCATGGAGAAAAAAGTAACGTAACTAGTAATGTAACTAATTTGTAGTTACTTTTTAATTTTGGTAATCAGAACAGTAATGTGATTACTTTTAAAAGGAGTAATCAGTAATCAGTAATTTGATTACATTTTCAGAGTAACTTGCCCAACACTGGCATTGGATGAAAGTCTTGATGGTTTGGAGGTTCGGTGGTGTAGGAGTCGCGATCACCTTCTTCCGGGTTTGAAGAGTGATGAACTCCAAAAAGATGTTATTCTGACTCTGTGGTGGTCGGGAGAGTTTTCTCCCAGATGAAGATGATGAAAAGCTAAGAGAGACATCATCTGAGATCCATGGATCCTTGGTGAATGTAAAGACAAGGCCGAAGCTTGGTGCAGACTTAAGGGTTGCAGAAGCATTCTAGTTCACATCCTCATCTTCTCAGAGTCTAACAGAAGCACCGACTGAAGGCAGGTCACTGATGTGAGAGCTTTATCTTCTATCGAGGTCACTCCTTTTTTGAGATGTGAGTGTTTATATTCTATTGAGGTTTATCCTTTTTTGATAAGGTGATGTGGACGCACATTTTGAAGTTATAGGATGTATTCTATAGGATGTCCTTCTCAAAAAATTTGCATATTGTGAAAAAGTTCATTATTTTCCATAATGTAATGATAAAAATTAAACTTTCATATATTTTAGATTCATTGCACACCAACTGAAATATTTCAGGTCTTTTATTGTTTTAATACTGATGATTTTGGCATACAGCTCATGAAAACCCAAAATTCCTATCTCAAAAAATTAGCATATCATGAAAAGGTTCTCTAAACGAGCTATTAACCTAATCATCTGAATCAACTAATTAACTCTAAACACCTGCAAAAGATTCCTGAGGCTTTTTAAAAACTCCCAGCCTGGTTCATTACTCAAAACCGCAATCATGGGTAAGACTGCCGACCTGACTTCTGTCCAGAAGGCCATCATTGACACCCTCAAGCGAGAGGGTAAGACACAGAAAGAAATTTCTGAACAAATAGGCTGTTCCCAGAGTGCTGTATCAAGGCACCTCAGTGGGAAGTCTGTGGGAAGGAAAAAGTGTGGCAAAAAACGCTGCACAACGAGATGAGGTGACCGGACCCTGAGGAAGATTGTGGAGAAGGACCGATTCCAGACCTTGGGGGACCTGCGGAAGCAGTGGACTGAGTCTGGAGTAGAAACATCCAGAGCCACCGTGCACAGGCGTGTGCTTTTGAACCAGAAACAGCGGCAGAAGCACCTGACCTGGGCTACAGAGAAGCAGCACTGGACTGTTGCTCAGTGGTCCAAAGTACTTTTTTCGGATGAAAGCAAATTTTGCATGTCATTCGGAAATCAAGGTGCCAGAGTCTGGAGGAAGACTGGGGAGAAGGAAATGCCAAAATGCCTGAAGTCCAGTGTCAAGTACCCACAGTCAGTGATGGTCTGGGGTGCCATGTCAGCTGCTGGTGTTTTGGTCCACTGTGTTTTATCAAGGGCAGGGTCAATACAGCTAGCTATCAGGAGATTTTGGAGCACTTCATGCTTCCATCTGCTGAAAAGCTTTATGGAGATGAAGATTTTGTTTTTCAGCACGGCCTGGCACCTGCTCACAGTGCCAAAACCACTGGTAAATGGTTTACTGACCATGGTATTACTGTGCTCAATTGGCCTGCCAACTCTCCTGACCTGAACCCCATAGAGAATCTGTGGGATATTGTGAAGAGAAAGTTGAGAGACGCAAGGAGACCCAACACTCTGGATGAGCTTAAGGCCGCTATCGAAGCATCCTGGGCCTCCATAACACCTCAGCAGTGCCACAGGCTGATTGCCTCCATGCCACGCCGCATTCAAGCAGTCATTTCTGCAAAAGGATTCCCGACCAAGTATTGAGTGCATAACTGAACATAATTATTTGAAGGTTGACTTTTTTTATATTAAAAACACTTTTCTTTTATTGGTCGGATGAAATATGCTAATTTTTTGAGATTTTGGGTTTTCATGAGCTGTATGCCAAAATCATCAGCATTAAAACAATAAAAGACCTGAAATATTTCAGTTGTTGTGCAATGAATCTAAAATATATGAAAGTTAAATTTTTATCATTACATTATGGAAAATAATGAACTTTTTCACAATATGCTAATTTTTTGAGAAGGACCTGTATTTTGAATGTCCGGTAGTCCTCAAATAACATTATAGTCCCATCTCGTCTTGTTAACGGAGATGAGGCATAAATTTCATCATAGTTTTTATCATCATATATTAGTTTTAGCTCGTCAACGTCTCTTCTAAGTCACAGAAAAAATGTTCGTTAACGAATATTTTTTGTCCTCGACTTCGTTGATGAAATTAACACTGGTCTGTGACTATTTGTTAATCTAATGAATAACTGATTTGTTAAATCTAATGAAAAATGGTGTCTGACTGGTCCAAATGCTACACTACATTCATTCTGCATATTGATATTCTAATCACCAGTCTGTATTCCTGTCCAGTTCCATGTCTCTGTTCAGTAAACTCTGTGTTTTATACAACTTAGCTGTCTGCATCCTTCTGTTGTGTGACAGAAGACCAGACCCCATGCAGAGATCCACGTTGTTCATCTATCTCTCCAGCCCTCCATGTCTGCCACTTCATTTGTCATTCCAGCCGATCTCATACAAGCAGCACAGCAAACACTCCTGCAACCAGCACCTGCTATTTCACCTGCTGCCTCTGCCAGTCACATGGCTCAACCAGCGAAATTCTCCAGTGAGGTGGAGGATTGGAGCGGGTTTATCCTACAATGTTCACTATATTTCGAAATGCAGTCTCACCAGTCACTCATCAGTGATCACACCCGAATGGCGTTAGTCATCTCTCTGCTGTCTGGTCATGCTTTTCAGTGGGCTCAGTCTCTGTGGCATTCCAATGCTTCCATAACAAACTTACTCTCAGCCTTCTTCGGCCACTTTAAAGAAGTGTTTGGGCAAACCGCCTTTGAGCTTTCAGTGCACGATCAACTCTTCAGTCTAAACTAAGCTAATAGTTCAGTCAATGTCTACACTCTCCAGTTTCGCACCTTGGCAGCTGCTAGTGGTTGGAATGAGACTGCATTACTCACCGCCTTCCAACAAGTTCTTAATGCTGATGTACGACAACTAATGGTGATATATGATGATGCTATTGGACTAGAGAACTTCATTCAAAGACCATCAGAGTTTCTCAACGTTTCACAACATGCTCTCTGCCTAAACCTTCTTTGCATCCTCCGTCCTCTGTACCATCAGTCGACCTTCCAGCACCCGAACCCATGCAGGTGGACTCCTACCACCTGACACATGTGGAGCTTCAAAGGAAAATTCTTAACCAACTTTGCCGGTGCACCCGAACCCCGCTGGAAAGAGGTGAAACCGAGGCAGGCTCGCGTGGGTGGACTCCTACCACCTGACACATGTGGAGCTTCAAAGGAAAATTCTTAACCAACTTTGCCGGTACTGTGGGGGAGTTGGTCTTGTAATTAAAGTTGCTCCTTTATCACAAATAACTTTGCATATTTTAACTCCACAAATTTCAGCACAAGCCCTCATTGACTCAGGTATCTGCAGAATCTCCAGTCGTCATGGATGCCACACCAGTGTTTCTGGGTGTTATGCATGTCGCATCTGAGGCTACAAGGGTGATCCCTAGGCATTTGAGACTGGCTTCCAGTTTGGCAGACCCACCACTGATGTCAGTGCGAGCGTTTGGCATCCCAGTGGCCTCAGCGCTCTCAAGCCCAAAGGTATCTGCACTCTCAAGCACTACGGCCTCATCGCTCCATCCTGAGTTGGCGGTGTCCGATCCAGATCCTCCCGAGACAGTGGCATCTTCTCCAGATCCTCCCAAGGGGGGTTGTGTCCACTACAGTACTTCCTAAAGGATGCAGGGAGAGTCTCTGAGCTCTTTGTCTGCCATGCCAATGCCATGGAGGCCATATCTGAACTCTCTGTCTGCCTTGTTATGATCACAGATGTACCTGCTCTTCCACTCCATGGGCCTGGCCCTCCCCCATTCCACCTCACCCTTCTGGACTTTTTGTTCTGTGCTTTCTGTTTTTTTGTTAGGAGCGTCTGGAAACCACTCCTTAGGAGGTGGGCTATCTCATGATCCTTGCCTCTGTTTACCAGTGTCTCTGTCTTCTTTGTTGCTTTGTTCCCCTCATGTTTCCCTGCTGCTCTGTTCCCCTTTTTTGTTGGTATGGACTGTCACTGCGAGACATGGACTCAGTTGGCAGGTGCCAAAAGTCAATTTATTAAACAGCCTATTAAACATTAGACAAATTCTAAAGGGAAAATCCACCAAAGCAAGACCGAGATAAACTGACTGAGAGGCGGGGGCACTGTTGAGGCGGGGAGCTGGTAGCCCACTGGCAGTGAGGCGAAGAAGAGCTGAGACAGTGGAAACAGTGAACAGAGATCGCGAGCATGGGTAGAGCTTGAGGAGGTTAAATGCTGCCTGGAAGCAGGAGGGAGAGGAAAAAAACTAAAACTAAAAGATAAAACAAAGCTGGCAAGGTATCTGCACAACCAAAAACCTGAGACAAGATGAGGTCAGAGCATGGATTGCACAGAGCACAAAACAACAAGACAGCACACACGAGGACACTAAACATAATGCTGAACAGGTGATGCCGAGGGCCAATAATAAGATAATTAATGGACCAACAAGTGGGCGGGGATGGACACCACAATGACACAGAAGCACATGGTAAGTGTAAACACAACAACACACAACTGAAAGAAGGGAAGAACAGACAGATCAGCCTGGGGGCGTGACATGGATACTCATTGAACCACACCCATCTCCTTGTTAGTTCCTATGGATACTGATTAGTTCATTGCTTCAGCTCTGTATATATAGCCCTAGTGTTCCCCTTCAGGAACTCGAGCTGCTTCTAAATGCTTTGGGAATGCCCTGTCGAGACCACATTCTGAAGCACGAATGAAATCAGTCCAATAGAGAAGCAAGACATCAAGTGGCGGGTGAGCAACCAGGAAGTATAAAAGTGCATCTGGCAAATGCACATGTTAGCTTCTGCTCTTCAGCGAGCGTGTGTATGTGTGTGTGTGTGTATGTGAAAGCAAAGCACTAAGGCAAAATGCAATATAAGAAGTGAGAATCATGCCAAAATTAATATGAGGAGCTTGTGGAGGTTGTAACTCGCGCTGTAGCCAAATTAAATATCGATTGGCCAGCCGAGAAACAGGACGCTCGTCCCATGAGCAAGCTGAATGAGTGTTTCTTAAGATCTAAATCACAGCCTTCACAACGTTTTTCCCTGATCTCCATGCTGATGTATCAAGATCATGGGAGAAACTGTATTGATGCCGACTCTTCAGCCCCACTATTTCGAACTACTCTAACATTATAGGGCTGAATGAGAAGGGAAATGGAGCTATGTCGGTGGTGGAGCAGATGCTTGCGAGCTATCTCTCCCATCCTCAGCATTGTCCCTGAAGGCCCTGAAGCTTCCCACCAGACCAGTAAAGCTGACATCCAGCCTGGTTGGGAAAGCTTATACGGCGACAGGTCAGGCCTGTGCGTGTCTGCACACTATGGCAGTAGTGCAGGCGTACCAGGTCAACCTGCTAAGAGACCATGATGGGTGGGGGTGAGGGGAATCTGACGTTGTTGCCGAACTGCGATACAGACCTGTCACCTCGGGCCACCAAGAAACAATTGGAGCCATCTGCCTTTCAATTACAGAGAAAGTACACTGGGACATATTGTGAAGAGGAAGAGGATGAAGAGGATAGGGGATCTTCAGGCACTTACTGTATCATGCCTGGAGTTTGCCCTGGGCATGGTTAGGGCATTCCTTTACCTGACACCCGGCTATGTCCCTAAGGTGCCCACTTCTTCCCCGGGTCCTGTATTACTGCAAGCCTTTTGTCCTCCTCCCTTCCAGGAAGCAAGCCAAGAAAGACTTAATCTGTTCTGTCCAGTGCAAGCACTGGATACTTACGTTCACAGAGCTGTCCAGTGGCATAAGGCAGATCAGTTATTTGTTTGCTTTGGTCCTCCTAAAAAAGGGCTCCTGCAACCAAGCAAACTATGAGTAGGTGGATGATTGAGACCATCACACTGGCCTACGAGTACTCTGTCCTCCAGTCACCCGTTGGGGTCAGAGCGCACTTCGCTAGGAGTATGGCGGACTCCAAGGCTTTATCAGTGGGTATGGCCCTTCAAGACATTTGTGCTGTGGCGGGCTGGTCCTCTCCTCACACATTTGTCCAATTCTACAGTTTGGACCTGACATCCACTCCAGGGTCCCAGGTTCTCTTGTCTTGATGACCTCACCAGATACACACCTGACAGGGACTTGCTCGAATGGCGCAGTGGTTATTCTCGTTTCCAAAGCGTTTTGATGCAGCTCGAGTTCCTGAAGGGGAATGTCTCCAGGTTACGTATGTAACCATGGTTCCCTGAAGGGGAAGAAAATGCTGCGTCTTTTGGCCATACTCCCTGCATGCCTGCAGGCACTCGCTTTCTCAGAAGCTAACATGTGCGTTTGCTGAATGCGCTTTTATACTTCCTGGTTGCTCACATCACCCCGCTCGTGACATCTCACTTCTCTATTGGACTGATTTCATTCTAGCTTCAGAACGTGGTCTCGCATTCCCAAAGCGTTTTGACACAGGCACATCTCATTCCCTTCAGGGAACCATGGTTACATACAGGGATGGGCAGTATTTCAAATACCCTTTCCAAAGGTATTTAAATACAAAATGCAAAATAGTATTTAAAATACATGTATATGAAATAGTGCCCATCCCTGCAGGAAATCAGCAGTCTAATAAGGAGGTTGATACCTTATGTATTTTGAAAATTCAAAAATACTAAATAAATTAAATGTTTAAATGCAAAAGAAAACAAAAAACAAAAACAAAGGTATTTAAATACAAAATAGTATTTTGTATTTCAAATACATGTATTTGAAATAATGCCCATGCCTGGTTACATATGCAACCTGGAGATGTTTCCCTTGTAGGGATAGGCGTTACCACTTATTTTGTTTTCGATATGATACCTATACTTTTAAAGGCCAGTATCATCGATATCGATACAGATAGGATACTTCTAAGCTGAAATTTTTAATTAAAGAAATGTATTACATTATTAAATTACTAAGAGTAAAATGGGTAATGATGCCCACTTAACTTTATATTTGAAACATTTCAATACACTTTAATTGCAACTTATTAGGTTATATTTTTGTTTACACGTGGTTAAAAAATATGTTTACTGCAGTGGTAACCATGGAAGTCCTCAAATACTATAGTTGAACTAAGGTCACTTTACTAAAATCATGGTTCATTCTCATAAGGGACTGCCAGTGAAAGGCTGTTGCATTTATAAAATGCAACCTTTTTTATTCTGAGTGTATGATTTATATTAACATTACAGAATAACATGATCAATATGGACTTTTAACGTTCAATTTAAATAAAAGTAATTGCACAAACTATGTAGGCTACAATTTCAATTTGTTTCTTGTGGAATAACTCAAACAGGTAAATAGTTTTATCCTACACAATTATTAGTTAACACAGTATTTGTCCAATTCCATGCATATTGTACACATTCATTTTTTTCACTGGTAAAAAAAACACACCTTAGTATCGAACCATTCAGGGCTTTATAAGTAATTAGAAAGATTTAAAAATGTATTCGTTGTTCAATAAGGAACCAGTGCAGAACAGGGCTAATATGGTCGTACATCCTGGTTCTAGTAAGAACTTTAATTGCTGCATTTTGGACCAGCTGGAGTTCGTTTATTTACTGCACAGAGCAACCACACAATAAAGCATTA
The DNA here is from genome assembly GCF_018340385.1 of Cyprinus carpio. Taxonomy (NCBI): domain Eukaryota; kingdom Metazoa; phylum Chordata; class Actinopteri; order Cypriniformes; family Cyprinidae; genus Cyprinus; species Cyprinus carpio. Next base: position 2,553,234 of record NC_056582.1, on the reverse strand, counting down.
CAATAATCTAACCTTGAGGTCATGAACGCATGAATTAACGTTTCTACATTTGAGATTGAGAGCATAAGGCGTAATTTAGATATATTTTTAAGATGGAAAAATGCTGCTTTACAGATGTTAGAAACATTGTTTTCAAAGGAAAGATTGCTATCATATAGCAGACCTTCCTAACTGATGTCGAAGAATTAACAGAGCAGCCATTTTCATTTGGCCATGAAGAAATATAGAGCTGAGTATCATCAGCATAACAGAGAAAGCTAACACCATGTTTCTTCATGAACATGGTCGAACAGACATGATGCCTCACAGAGGAATGTGCGCGGTCGGTGCTGAACTGCTTGAATTCATTCAGGACCTCTGGAAACTTCATGTCTGGTCCATGACGGTGGTTCTTGGTGACCTACCCCAAGAGGCAGTGGACACCATCACTTCAGCGAGAGCACCGTCTATGAGACATGCTTATGCCTTGAAGTGTAACCTGTTAATCGAGTGGTGTTCTTCTCATCGAGAAGTACCCCGGAGATGCCCGATCAGGGTCGTGCTTTCCTTTTTGCAGCAAGGGTTGAAGCGAAGACTGTCTTTTTCCACCCTTAAAGTCATGCTGCTAGCCATGATCCCATGGAAGGGAAGTCAGTAGGGAAGCATGACTTGGTTGTCAGGTTCCTTAGGGGTGTGAGAAGGTTAAATCCTCCCCAGCCCCCCTCCATACCCAATCCATCCTGCTTGCATTGGCCTCCATCAAGAGGGTAGGGGACCCGCGTGCATTTTCGGTCGACGATTCATGCCTAGAGTTTGGGCCGGCTGACTCCCAGGTAATCCTGAGGCCCTTGCCCGGCTATGTGCCCAAAGTTCCCATTGCTCCCTTCAGGGATTGGGTGGTGAGCCTGCAAGCGCTGCACCCGGAGGAGGCAGACCCAGCGCTAGCTTTGCTCTGTCCCATCTAATCCTTGACATGCTACGTAGACTGGACACAAAGCTTTAGGACCTCAGACCAACTCTTTGTCTGTTACGGAGGCTGTCTCTAAGCAGTGCATGGCCCACTGGATTATGGATGCCATCACCCTGGCTTATTAGGCACAGGGTGTGCCCTGCCCACTCAGGTTGCGAGCTCACTCTACTAGAAGTGTTGCATCCTCCTGGCTGCTGGCTTGTGGTGCTTTGTTGACAGATATTTGTAGAGCTGCGGGCTGTGCGACCCCAACACGTTCGCTAGATTCTATAGCCTTCGTGTGGAGAGGCCTAAGCGGATCCCATATGTGTAAAGTCCACGGTATAGCCTCAGCCCGTGTTTCCCCAACAGACTCCTGCCATTTCCATGAAGGTTTCAATCACCTCTAATCTTCCATATACACCTAAATGGATGTTCATATGTGTAAGTGCTTCCATAACCTCCATCGGGAAGTATGGGGCTTCCGCAACGTTCCCGTTCCAAGTGAAATGGGTATGTTTTCCCAGTGTTATCCAATCTCACTGAGTGGGTAATGCTATGACAACAGTGACTGGTCTTCTCGTTGCAAGCCCTGGCCAACACCAAAAAGGGGTGCAGGCGGCTTGCACAGGACACTGGAAAGGGCAGCATCCATGGGCTTTAGTAGGGATCCCAATTCATCGGTCACCGACGTGATGTAGAGAGTGACCGACTGAAAGGGAACATCTTGGTTACGCATGTGACCCTTCGTTCCTTGAAGGAGGGAACATAGACGTCATGTCCCATCGCCACAGCTGCTGGACCACCGCTGAGTGGCCGGGTCTCCGGCTTGGCTCCTCAGCGAAAACCCAGTATGCGCTGCACCAGCTGCCTTTTTATGCACACATTGTGATCAGCGGCAGCTGGATGCAATAATAGCATGCCAGTATGCATTGGCTCATTTAGTTTACACTCTAAGTAGATTGGTCTCTCTAAGTGAGATCCCAATTTGTCCGTCACCAACGTTTTATAGACAATTGGACGAGTTTTTGGGGCCTGTTGAAAACCTGTTGAAAAGAGATGGTCTTCATCCCTCCTGGGGTGGTGCCGTTCTTCTCTCTAGAAATATGTGTCTACAAAAAATGTCCAAACCAACTTAAGAGTAATAATTTAATTGATGTTCAACAAATAATAAACAGATGTAATACGGACAAACAAATGATAAAGCTTGACTTATTGAATATCAGGTTCCTTTCTACGAAAGCACTTTTTGTAAATAATATGTTCACTGATCATAACCTGTGCTCTGTTTGACAGAAACCTGGATAAAACAAGATGGTTACATTATTTTACCCCCCAAGATTACCTTTATTAAACATGAGCCTCGTCCAAAAGGTAAAGAGGGAGGTGTTGCTACAATTTATAACAATATTTTCAGTATTTCTCAGAGGGCAGGCTTCAGGTATAACTTATTTGAATATAACTTCTATCCAGAGAAAGAAATGTTAATGATAAATCTCCTGTGATGTTTGTACTGGCTACTGTATACAGGCCACCAGGGCACCATATTGTCAGGGACCAGTCAAGCCCGGTCCCATCCATCCCACAGCGATCACGCTCCCCTGAGTATTAATCACCTGCACCTGCTCACCATCAGCAACCTCATCACAGAGCACTATAAAGCACTCACCACAGCCCCAGTTCGATGTCAAGCCTCCAACAGGAACAGACCATATGCTGTTGTCTCCTGACCAACTGATGCGCCGAGGGTTCTAAGATGTAACGTATACTCACCTTTAAAACACTAACCTCTGTGTCATTGTTCTACTGCCACCAGGACTCCTGAACATTCGCCTGTTACCTGAAATCCAGCGATCTCCCGAGTCTCCTGTGTTTCCTCCAAGCTTGCTTGATAGCTTCCGCTACTGAAAGAGACAAGTATTAGCAAACTGTGACTGTGTGGCATTGACATATCTGCAAAGAACAACTTGAAGATGTAACAGAAACTATGGACTCTCTCTTTCCTAGTATTTTAGATACAGTTGCTCCTTTACACTTAAAGAAGATTAAGGAAAACAGTCTGACACCATGGTATATTGAGCACACTCACACCCTAAAGAGAGCAGCCCAGAAAATGGAGTGCAGCTGGAGGAAAACAAAACTAGAGGTATTTCGTACTGCTTGGCGGGAAAATACCCTATCCTACAGAAAAGCATTAAAAACTGCTAGATCTGATTACTTTTTGTCTCTTTTAGAAGAAAACAAACATAACAATACAGTGGCTAAATTAATGAAAAATAAAGCATCAACAGGTGTTGACATTTCCCAACAGCACAGCAGTAATGACTTTATGAACTACTTTACTTCCAAGATTGATACTATTAGAGATAAAATTGTAACCATGCATCCATCAGCTACAGTATCACATCAGATGTGTGCTATAGATCCCCTGAGGAACAATTCTACTCATTCTCCACTATAGGAGAGGAAGAATTGCATAAACTTGTTAAATCATCTAAACCAACATGTATGTTAGACCCTATTCAATCTAAGCTCCAAAAAGAGGTGCTTCCAGAAATCCTAAATCCTCTTCTGACTATTATTTATTCGTCATTGTCAATAGGATATGTCCCCAAAACCTTCAAACTAGCTGTTAATAAGCCTCTCATTAAAAAAAAAACACAACTTGACCCCAATAAACTAGTTAATTACAGACCGATCTCGAATCTCCCTTTTCTGTCCAAGATACTAGAAAATGTATATCCTCACAATTATATTCCTTGCTTGTTGGCATTAGTGGAAGTGCATTAGCATGGTTCAAATCATACTTATATGAACACTATCAATTCGTAGCAGTGAATGAAGAGGTATCATATCGATCACAAGTGCAATATTGAGTACCTCAAGGCTCAGTATTAGGGCCATTACTTTTCACGCTTTACATGTTACCCCTGGGAGATATCATCAGGAAACACAGTGTTAGCTTTCACTGTTATGCTGATGACACTCAGCTCTATATAACTTTGCAGCCCGGCGAAACATACCAATTTGAAAAACTAACGGAACACATAGTCGATATAAAAAAAAACTGGATGACAAATCATTTCTTACTGCTAAATTCTGAAAAAACAGAGGTGTTAATTATCAGACCTATAACCTCTGCATGTAATAACCTAAAACACTGTCTAAGACTCGATGGCTGCTCTGTCAATGCTTCATCATCAGTTAGGAACCTAGGTGTGCTCTCAATGTCAAATGCAAAAACATTCATTCATGCGTTTATGACCTCAAGGTTAGAATATTGTAATGCTTTATTGGGTGGTTGTTCTGCACACTTAATCAACAAACTCCAGCTGGTCCAAAATGCAGCAGCTAGAGTTCTTAATAGAACCAGGAAGTATGACCATATTTGCCCGGTTCTGTCAGCACTGCACTGGCTCCCTATTAAACATTGTATACATTTCAAAATCTTGCTTATTACTTATAAAGCCTGAGTAGTTTAGCACCTCAGTATTTGAACAAGCTCTTATTGCATTATTGTCCTCCACGTCCGCTGTGTTCTCAAAACTCTGGCAATTTGAAAATACCTAGAATATCAAAATCAACTGTGGGCGGCAGATCCTTTTCCTATTTAGTGCCCAAACTCTGGAATAACCTAGCTAATGTTGTTCGGGAGGCAGACACACTCTGTCAGTTAAAATCTAGATTAAAGACCCATCTCTTTAACCTGGCTTAGACATAACACACTAACACATTTCTAATATTCAAATCCGTTAAAGGATTTTTAGGCTGCATTAATTAGGACAACCGGAACTTGGAACAATTCCAATAACACACAATGTACTTGCTACATCATTAGAAGACTTTCTTATTCCAAGGTCACCGTAGCCTACAGATCCAGTCTGTATCCAGATCAGATGGTCACTACAGTCACCTGGATCCAGTACGTATCCAGCCCAGATGGTGAATCAGCACCTAGAGATGACCTTGACAGCCCAACCCTGAATGTCTGCGGAGACCAGGACAACTAGATGAGCCCCAGAGATGGATCCCCAGTGACATACACTCGGCGCAGTGTGGCACAAGGCACGGTGCAAGTGTTTTTGCTAGTTTCAGCCCGACGAAGTTCTCATTTTCCTGTCCTGTGCCACTTTGTTTAAACAGCAAATGCATTTGCGCCCATTTGTGCGGCCATGGTCGTGCTGGTCTAAAAAAGAAGTGTGTTCAGGCGTATTGTTGGCAAGTTTCTATTTTGAGGAACTGGAAATAGACTGCGCCATAGACCAAATTAAACCTGGTCTAAAGTCTGGCACAATATTTTTTCTTTGTTATATAAAGAGTGTGTCAAGTCTTTCTTTATTTATATAGCGTTTAAACAAAAAAGATTGCGTGAAAGCAACTGAACAACAATAATTAGGAAAACAGTGTCAATAATGCAAAATGACAGTTAAAGGCAGTTCATCGTTGAATTCATTGATGTCATCATGCAGCTCAGTTCAGTTTAAATAGTATCTGTGCAATAATTTGCAGTCAAGTCAACGATATCGCTGTAAATTAAGTGTCCCCAACTAAGCAAGCAAGAGGCGACAGCGGCAAGGAACCAAAACTCCATCGGTGACAGAATGGAGAAAAAAAACCTTGGGAGAAACCAGGCTCAGTTGGGGGGCCAGTTCTCCTCTGACCAGACGAAACCAGCAGTTCAATTCCAGGCAGCAGCAGAGTCAGATTGTGCAGAAGAATCATCTGTTTCCTGTGGTCTTGTCCCGGTGGTCGTCTGAGACAAGGTCTTTACAGGGGATCTGTATCTGGGGCTCTAGTCCTGGTCTCTGCTGTCTTTCAGGGCTGTAGAGGTCCTTTCTAGATGCTGATCCACCATCTGGGCTGGATACGTACTGGATCTGGGTGACTGCAGCGACCCTCTGACTTGGATACAGACTGGATCTGGTGGCTACGGTGACCTCGGAATAAGAGAGAAACAGACTAATATGAGCGTAGATGCCATTCTTCTAACGATGTAGCAAGTACATCGGGTGTTATGGGAAGTGTTCCCGGTTCCGGTTTACCTAATTAATGCAGCCTAAAAATCGGATTTTTAACGGATTTGGATATTAGAAGTGTATTAGTATGTTATGTGTAAGCCAGGTTAAAGAGATGGGTCTTTAATCTAGATTTAAACTGCAAGAGTGTGTCTGCCTCCCGAACAATGTTAGGTAGGTTATTCCAGAGTTTGGGCGCTAAATAGGAGAAGGATCTGCCGCCCGCAGTTGACTTTGATATTCTAGGTATTATCAAATTGCCAGAGTTTTGAAAACGGAGCGGACGTGGAGGACTATAATGTAACAAGAGCTCGTTCAAATACTGAGGTGCTAAACCATTCAGGGCTTTATAAGTAATAAGCAAGATTTTAAAATCTATACGATGTTTGATAGGGAGCCAATGCAGTGTTGACAGGACAGGGCTAATATGGTCATACTTCCTGGTTCTAGTAAGAACTCTAGCTGCTGCATTTTGGACTAACTGGAGTTTGTTTACTAAGCGTGCAGAACAACCACTCAATAGAGCATTACAATAGTCTAACCTTGAGGTCATAAACGCATGGATTAACATTTCTGCATTTGACATTGAGAGCATAGGCCGTAATTTAGATATATTTTTGAGATGGAAAAATGCAGTTTTACAAAAACTGTGTTAGTAACATGCGCCTATAGGCGGGTGCCCAAAGCATGTACACTTTGCTTATTACACACACAGGGATGCGCAGCTGCGCACAAACATTTTTTAAAATGAAAAATTACATTCCGCCATGTAAATAGCTAACTCGCAATGGCGCGAACACAACTGGCTTTTAAAGGGGATGGGAGATGAGACTCTGATTGGTTTATTGCATTTTATGCCCAAAAAACACCCATTACTCATTAAGAGAATAGGGACAACCCGTTTAGACCATGCACCCAGGCGTGCTGACCGTTTTCCTGTAATTAAACTAGCAAAAGTGGATCTGGACACGCCCTGAGTGCACCTGTGCCATGTGCTTTAGACCATGCGCTTAGATCGTTGAAATAGGGCCCTTTGTCTCCTAGATGGCCACCAGGACAAGACCACAGGAACCAGATGAGTCCTCTGCACAATGTAACTTCCCTGCAGGCTGTAATTGAACTGCTGGTTTCATCTGGCCAGAGGAGAACTGGCCCCCCGACTGAGCCACTTTTCTCCCAAGGTTTTTACTTCATTCTTTCACTGATGGAGTTTTGGTTGCTTGCCGCTGTCACCTTTGGCTTGCTTAGTTTGGGACACTTAATATCCAGGGATATCGTTGACTTGATTGCGCAGATACTATTTAAACTGAACTGAGCTGGATGATGACATCACTGAACTCAATGATGAACTGCCTTTAACTGAAAATTTAGTGTTTACCACAGGCCTATCTAAAGGGTTAATGGTCCCACCTAGTGATCAACTGTAAAAATAAACAATTTTACCTCTTCCCAAAAGGGAAAACCACAAACAATCAAGAATGCATGATTTTATGGTGTCATGGCTTTGCAATCAAAAAATGTCATTATAATGGAAGTCAATGGGGCAAAAAACAGCCACAAACCATAAATGAGGGAGAAAAAAATTAAATCTAATGCTGCACAAAAACTAACAATGCATCAAAGCCAATGTTGTTACTAATCTTTGACATGCCCAAGACTGTGATAAAAGGTAAAAAATATCCAGTCCACAATCACTTTTTATATTGAAAATATGTAATTTTGTGTTTTTTTTTCCCAAATCTGTGACATCATTTATGAACTTGGTAATTAAAGAGTTAAAATCTTGGATTTTTTTTTAAACATTTGGTAGTTTTGATCAGGACTGAGGTTGATTAATAGATTTATGCAAAAAATTAGAAAAAAAATATTTATCTGCTACATTTTTACAGCAGTTTAATTTAGTGGATGTTTTCATCCACGAACATAACGAAAGGGTAGTGAATTTGCCCACAGTGTATTGTTACGTTTTTGAAAATTTTCAAAGCATTTTCCCAAAATACGTGTCAAAATAAGATTTGTCACCAAAAATCATTCCATTTGCTGAAACACAGAGAAAGTTGTGGCCAAAATAAGACTCAACTTTACCCCCTAGTGGACGAAAACGTCCCCAACAACGCATAAGGGTTAAACTACATCAATGAGCCATTACTTTATGACCACCTCCAGTCTAGAGCAAAAAGCACGCCTGGCAACCGAATGGTGCTGCAGGTGCAGTTCACAAAGAAGTATATATTATATTTACATTACATTTAGTCATTTAGCAGATATTTTTATCTAAAGTGACTTACAAATGAGGACAATAGAAGCAAACAAAACCAACAAAAGGGCAATAATATATTAAGTGCTGTTGCAAGTCTCGGTTAGCCGAAAAATACATGTGGGGTAACGTTGGGAGTCGTGACAACGCAGTAGAGGATCCAAGTGCAGGCTTTATTCAAAAGGGTACTCAGACAGGCAGGGTCAAACACCAGCAAACAGGTATAATCCAGGGCGAGACAAAAGAGTAATCCACAAAACAGGCAAAGGTCAGGGAAAGAAGCAAACAATCAGAAAATAGTTAGACAGACCAAGGTCAAGAGACAAGGCTAGGCAAGAAAACAAGGAACTAGAAAACATGGAAAGACACAGGAACGAGGGAACGCAACAGGCTAACAAAACTGAGCAGTTAACTTGTAAGCACAAAACACAAGATACTTCTCTTTTCAATATGAATAAGGCTTTATTAGATAAATCTAAGACATATAAACTAATCTAACACATAAGCACACACACTCTCATTCACACAAGTTGCAGGAAGATAGAAAGTTAGGAAAGAATGAGTTTAAGAGAATGAAAATGTGAAATCCCAAGTTTACAGCAATATGTGAAATTGCATAGACATGAACAACCATCAATCACTTAATTAACCCTCGCATGGCCGTCTGTTGTCTCTAGCCTTAATCATGTTTGTGTTGTTTTTACTAACTACTTTTAACAATGTGGACTCTCTACTGGTGTATGATCGCCAGATACTGCTGAACATTAGATTAAATATGGAAAATATGCTAATTTATAATTCTGGTGGATCGAAAACCTCACCTCACCTGCACAAGTTACCTGCGTATCTCTGCCGAACGCCGTTTCCTGCTCGGAAGAAAAAGCGACATAAACTTCGGGGGAAACGTGGCGGCCTGCTGATAAAAATTAAATCCCGTCTGGCAGTTTCCCGTAATCTCCGTAGAACATTAGCGGAGTATCAGATAGATGACTGCAACTATATTTCCATGCGTTCTTTGGATCCTGTTTACACCTGGCTGGTACCGGTGGTCGACGCCGACAAGGAGTCCAGGGCTCCCCGTTCCGTGTCTCCTTTTATCTTAAATGACTTTTATACCTCAAATAACTTGGATCTATTGTGCGTGACTGAAACCTGGATGAACGAGGGTGGGTAAGCCCCTTTTCGGAGGTTTTACCTTTAAACTGTGACTTTTTTAACTCTCCACGACTTACAGGACGGGGTGGAGGAATTGCGATTATTTTTAAGGAAAAATTAAACTGCCGGCGTGTGATGTGCAACTTCTACTCAAGCTTTGAGCTGATTGTATTTGAGCTGAATCAACCTGACCCAGTGCTATGCGCTGTGATTTATCGTCCTCCCAAATACCATAAAGACTTCACGATTTTCTGGCTGAAATCATGCCGAAGTATGACAGAGTTTTAATTGTTGGAGATTTTAACATCCATATCTGATTGTCCCTCCAAGCCATTGGTTAAAGACTTCTTAAATCTCACGGAGTCGTTTAACTTGATGCAGTTTGTGGCTAGTTCTACACATGAGCACGGACACACATTAGACCTGGTTTTATCGTGTGGTCTACCTGTTAACAATATTAATGTTTGTGATGCTACTTTTTCTGACCTGAGCACTGTGTGTTTATTCGAGATTTCTTGTTTCTGTAGTCCTAAACCATGTGCTCCTGCTCGTCGCTGTCGCGCATTTAACTCTTTAACTGCAGAACGGTTTACTGATGTTTTTTAAAAGCACAAATATGGCCTTCTCAGTGTCCACTCAGCATTATAATACTGATGAGTTAACATCGTTGTTTATATACTTCTTGTCAGAGAATGCACTGGACATTGTTGCCCCTTTCAGGACTATTCGTGCTAAGCCAAAATCTGAACCATGGCTAAATGACATTACCCGTGCTGCTAGGCACGAGTGCAGGAGAGCGGAACGCCAGTGGAAAAAAAAAAGGCTGCAGGTTTCGTCTGAGATCTTGAAAGACAGCTTGTTTAAATATCAAAAAACTGTAAAAATGGAAAAGTGAAGGTATTTATCAAATGTCATCGCAAATAATTCTCATAAACCTTGTGTTCTGTTCAACACTATTAATTCTGTTTTAAATACATCTCAACAAATGAGTTTGGAATTTTCCAAAGAAACATGCGAAAACTTTTTGCAGTTTTTTAATGACAAGATTGTGACTGTTAGAGCCAATATTGTTCACCCTTCTGCTGATATGTCTTCTTTCTCTGTGTGCTCCTTTGTTTTTAATCAGTTCGAGCCAGTGTCTTTTGCTTGTTTAAAAGACATCATTGACAAAATGAATCCATCTGTTTGTCCCACAGACATCATATCCCCAGATTTCCTAAAAAAGGTTGTGAGAGGAAAAAAAAAAGGAAAAAAAAATATATAAGTCATGTATAAGTTGCATTTTATTACATTCAGAAATAATAACGGCTGGCCTAATAATGTTATAATGTGCCAACAGGATATTTTTAGTTCTCTTCACTTTACAACAAGTCCTTTAAATGTAACAAATTTATCAGAACAGAACAATAATTACAAATATATAATTCTAATGGATAAATAAAATTGCAGTATATAATAATATAGGCTTAGCTATAAACAAACAAACAAAAAAATAAATGAATAATAATTTAAAGCAATCCATATAAGGTAAGGTTGGGCTCTCATTCGGGAGAAATCCAAACGTTTCCATATTCGTGATGTTGCCTATTTCAAGCTTAACTATTATTCATTAGGAAAAATAGGCTTTGTAGTTCACGCGTGTTTCAGTATCGACGGAAAAAAAATTAAAAATCACAATTAACAAAAATATGCCAAAGTGGACCGCTGCTCGCGCCGAATGGCACGGTGAACGGCTATGAATGTGTGTGAGGCACCAGCGCGATCAAACAGCTGAAACCGAAAATACAAAATTTTTGGTCACACAGTAAAGGCATAATTCAAAAATGCAAAGTGTTAGCAGTTGGAAAAATCAAGAATAATAACAGAATTAATCATAATTATTGCTAAACGCTGGACCGTTCTCATTTCTATCTGCAAATGGATCCTGAAGGATTTTTTTTTTTAAACCAAGAATGAACCGAAATGAAAACATTTAGCTTTTTATCCGTATATATAGGCCTTATATTTAATGACTGTTTAATAACAATAGCAAGCATAAGATCCTTTGTGTAAAGGTCTTCTTTTAATTTTTGATGAGTAGACTGTAGCCTAAGACTATCCTACATTTTGAAATTAACTCACTGTACATTTTTTAATGGTTTTTTAAAGATGGTACAATGTTATATCATAATGTTATTGTTGTTTTAACTCCTCCTTTTATCTCATTTTACAATTACATTCAGTTCGCAATCCGTCCCTTTGCGCCACCTGGCGGTAGTTTCGAGAATGAATTTAACACACGACTGACTTGCAGTTAACGCCGTGGCCCTGCGGCGGCGGTATGCCCGGCGGCATTACTCATTTTGGTTGTCTACCATCTGTACTTGCGTTGCCTGTGTAACGGGAGTTCCCTTTGTTGTCGCTGAAAAGGGGGTTTCCCGAGGTTGCTGATTGGCTGGAAGTTCAGTAGTCATTTAAGTGACGTCTTGGGAAGCCCGTGGTTGGGTATTGGCTGACGATGCAGAGTTGTGGGCTGGTTGAAGTTTCAGACAGGCACGCGAGGTCAGATTTGGAGACACGGCGTTACAAAACTTAACTCCGAACACGAAACTCTCAAATGGAAAAGAAAAGAAACCAAAGTAAAGAACAGAAATAAAGTTTGACGAGACTAGGTGGAGTCTCTTCTCATCGTGGCTAAGCAGCAGCAGAAGTGCAGGCCGAAGCACGCTGGAACAGCGCTCAAAGAACGCTAAAAGTGATGACTAAAAGCATGGCTAAAAGCTAAAACTACAATCAAAAGCTAAAAAGCAAAATTTGATGGTGTCCTTAGTATTTAAACTGGCCTTTTGGCCACACCTCAAATGTTGTCTTGACCAATTAGATATTGTCTTCGCTCGGGGTCAAGCGATGTTTGTCCTACCCATTCATAAATCATATGTTATCTTATCAATCACGTGGTCCGAATTTTCCTGCTCTTGCAGGGTATAATTTTGGACATGATTCCTATGATAAGAATATGATACATTTGACAAATAACTGATGGTCAGAAACGTTTCAAGCAAGAAGATTTGAAAACACACATACAAAACATGAATATGAATACTTAAGCTATTCAATAGTTATTAAAAAGACATACACAATAAGTGATTAGAAACATGATAGTCAAATGTGTGGGTTTCATAAATTATATGGAGTTAAGCAATGGACTGATATTCCTTTAGAAGTCTTTTTGTGTTCATCTGTAGATGAACACAAAATGAAGATGAAGACAGTTTCTCTGCTTTTCTTTGACATAAGGATGTTCTGTGGAGACCAGAGGTTAAAAGGTCCCCTTAAAGGAATTTCAGTCTGGTAGTCTTCTAGGTGGGGGAAGTCAATCCATAGATCTTGTGATCATGATTACTATCATGGGTTTACATGTGATGGTCAGGCTGTGCATCTCTTTGACCATCAGTCTGGATTACTTGCCCCAAATCTCTTCTCCGAATTGAAATTGTCAATAATTGTTCTAATGGTGTTAATGTTGAAAGCTGTTCCCTGAAAGAGTTGGTTGGTTAGCTTGCTTCAGACTGTGGTGCTAGGAGTTGATTTACAACATCCTGTTGCCTTTCTGAGGAATTCGGCTCCTCATGTTTCAACCATGGTCCTGATCGAATCTTTAATTTGTCTGGTTCAGGTCTGATACGCTACACCAGCACCAGAGATATTCGATGGCAGTCCCGAGAGATGCAGAGGGTTCATTACCCAGTGTACCCTGGCCTTCCAGCTCCAACCCAGCAGATTTCCTACTGAAAATACTTTGGACTGGGTGTCTGCTCTGTGGGATCAGAAGCCTCCACTAACAACCAACTGCGATTACTTCATTTCTGAGATCAAAAGAGTTTTTTTTTTTTTATTCAAGCCAGTAGGGGGGATGTGGATCACCCCTGCTCCACCTCTCTTAAGGTATCTGAAGTTCAGCAGAGTTCACTATGGAGTTTCACTCGCTTGCCACAGAGAGTGGGTGGGATCAAAGAGCCTTGAGGGCTACCTTTCACCATGCATCTATCTATCTATCTATCTATCTATCTACATTTTAAGTTTATTAGAGACTCTCTGCAGTGCACAGAGATGAAGGAAAAGATAGAATCTACTCTGACTTGACCATTTGCTAAAACATTAAGGATGATGAACAGGTATACAGTCCAAGACAAGATCTCTGCAGGCAAGAAAAACAGTTGACCATCCTATTCTTCACTGATAGTGTCACAATCTCTAGCTGGAGTGCCTGTGAGCTTCAGTAGAGGGCACTCCACTCAGGGCTCTTTCCGAACTCCATTTCCCATCCTGCCTCATTCCTGGGACTGATTGCACACACACACCTGCATCTAATTACACACACACACCTGCAGCTAATACACACACACACATTTAAGCAGCACAATCACTCTCAGTCTGGGCGAAGACTTGTTTAGCCCCGTCTAGAATTTCCGAGCGGTTTTCCCTGTGTTTTGTTCTTCCCATGTCTGATCTTGTATTGTTTATAACGACTCTGATTCTCTGCTGCCTGCCCTGACCTCTGCTTGTTACTGTTTATGATTCTGGATATCCCTGACATACCTGACGCCGTTCCTGATTACTGCCTGTCCAACCATTCTCTTAATAAAGCTCTGCAATTGGATCCGAACGTCTCTGACTCCGCGTAACAGAAGACTTCGGCACTCAGGATCCAGCAGCTTTTCGTATGGACACTGGTCAGGTATGGATATGGCAAGCCTATTATTAGCCCTCAAGCAGGGCACTGGATCACTCGAGGACTATGTACAAGAGTATTTAGACCTCACTTATTTCTCTGATCTGCCGGATTTTGTGGTGATAGATTTTTTTTTTTTGTGATGGACTAAATGAACCGCTCAAGTCACGATTAATCAGTGAGGGTCCCAACTCATCTCTTGGTCAGTTTATGGACTATGCATTGCTGATTGTTGGCTCAGCATTCACTGTGGGTGTCGCGGAGGCACACGACCCCGGACTCACGTCATGGCTCCAGCCCGGCGCCGCTGCACAAGATGGCAGCCGCAGTTGATCTGCCAGAGTCAGGTCAAGTCACCGCTGACCGTCCAGAGTCAGGTCAAGTCACCGCTGACCGTCCAAAGTCAGGTCAAGCCACAGCTGACTGTCCAGAGTCAGGTCAAGTCCCCGTTGATCTTCAAGAGCAAAGTCAAGTCCCCGTTGAGCTTCAAGAGCCCAGTCAAATCACTACTGAGTTTCCAGAGCCCAGTCAAATCACTACCGAGCTTCCAGAGCTTCATCATACCACAGCTGATCTGCCAGAGTCTCGTCACATCACAGCTAATCATCCAGAGCCTCGTCTCGTCACAGCTGATCATCCAGAGCCTCGTCTCGTCACAGCTGATCATCCAGAGCCTCGCCTCGTCCTGTCTGTTGCACCCAGATATTTAAGCTCAGTCCTTCGGTATCCCAGTCTGGGTTCCAGTGTGAGGGATACACTGCTGGTATATGCACGCGCAGCTGGTATCCCCAAACCCACTAACTCTAACCCTTCTGTTCCTGAACTAACTTTCCTGTCTGAAGCTCTTCCCATGATGGGGATCGCTTTATGTTGTGTTTGGGCTGCGTACACCACTACTGAAACTTTAGAGGTTGTGGATCGCTTTATTTTTCTCTCAACCTGTTGTGTTGCTGTCAGGGAGACTGTTACTGCTGTGGAACCTCCAGAGGTGGCTGCAACTGCTGCAGAACCTTCGGAGGTGTCAGTAGTATCCATCCATGAACTCACCGCCTACCCTGTCACGGCCATGGAGACCGGCTGTGAACTCTCTGCCAGCCTTGTCACGGCTATGAAGGCCGTTTGGGAACTCTCTAACCACCTCATCACAGCCACGGAGGCCACCATTAACCTGTTTATGTTCTCTGTTTCAGTCCCACCTGACCAGACTTGCTCTCCTGTGCCGTCGACTCAACTGTGGTGGTCCTCTGCTCCGCCCTGGTGGGCTTCTGT
Organism: Cyprinus carpio; assembly: GCF_018340385.1. Classification (NCBI taxonomy): domain Eukaryota; kingdom Metazoa; phylum Chordata; class Actinopteri; order Cypriniformes; family Cyprinidae; genus Cyprinus; species Cyprinus carpio. The sequence goes on along the minus strand of NC_056582.1, from coordinate 2,537,899 downwards.
CCCGTCTGCTCGGCTGTGGTGGTCCTCTGCTCCGCCCTGGTGGGCTTCTGTCCCATCTTCTCGGCTGTGGTGGTCCTCTGCTCCCCCCTGGTGGGCTTCTGTCCCGTCTTCTCGGCTGTGGTGGTCCTCTGCTCCACCCTGGTGGGCCTCTGTTCCATCTGCTCGGCTGTGGTGGTCTTCTGCGCCGCCCCGGTGGGCTCCAGTTCCACCTGTTCCACCCTGGATTCCTGCCCTGTCAGCACTGCCTCGGTCCATGGTCAATCCACTTCCACGTAGACGTGGCCCTCTGTCCCTCCCCCTGTTCCGCCTCCGCTCCACCGCCCTCCTAGATTGTTTAGAGCATCTGGAAGCCGCTCCTTGGGGGGGTGCTATGTCATGATCTCTAGCTGGAGTGCCTGTGAGCTTCAGTAGAGGGCACTCCACTCAGGACTCACTCAGGACTCATTCCGAACTCCATTTCCCATCCTGCCTCATTCCTGGGACTGATTGCACACACACACCTGCATCTAATTACACACACACACCTGCAGCTAATACACACACACACATTTAAGCAGCACAATCACTCTCAGTCTGGGCGAAGCCTTGTTTAGCCCTGTCTAGCATTTCCGAGCGGTTTTCCCTGTGTTTTGTTCTTCCTGTGTCTGATCTTGTATTGTTTATACCGACTCTGATTCTCTGCTGCCTGCCCTGACCTCTGCTTGTTACTGTTTATGATTCTGGACATCCCTGACATACCTGACGCCGTTCCTGATTACTGCCTGTCCGACCATTCTCTTAATAAAGCTCTGCAATTGGATCCGAACATTTCTGACTCCGCGTAACAGATAGCTTCTGGCTTTTGACAGTGTTGTCTGTATACGCAGTGTATTCCAGTTTTAGGGAGTAACTAACTAAAGTAGCCATACTACTGACCTAACAACATTATTTAGTAGTGTAGCATTTGCTAAGCTGTTTTCAAAACTGTAAAGCTCTTTCAAAGGATTTGTGGTGCAATATTTGTAACAAGGTGTTGCAGAGTGATCACTAATTTATTATATTACACATGCAGATTTACAGCTTAGAAAATAGTGCAAATGAGCAAAAGTGTTTCTAATTAACACCCTAATTACCCCTTCAAGGCATCTTGTCTCTTAAGTGGCAAATGCTGGGTTACATAATTTTGAGAATTTATACTAAACACACTCAATACCATATGACTTTATAGAATTTATAGAATTTATACATGAAGAATTTTACTTATGTAATTTTACTAAAACCATCAAAAACACAATGTATTTTGGCATGAAAACATTTGAAAACATTTAAAATTTGAGGTAACATTCAAATATACATATATACATGTACAGTTATACATTGATCTTGTGTAGACAGTGTCCATTCAATTTTGTCTAAGCAAGTTTTTTTATTTTATATATATATATATATATATATATATATATATATATATATATATATATATTATTATGTCTAAGCAAGTGATATTCAGCCACCAAGAACTGATGATAGTGCAGGAAGGTAAAGGTCTGTGATGAGTAAAAATCTTTTTAATCACATTGCCAGAAGCCTCCCACTGGCTGAATCATTGCCATCACTGCATTTACTGATGGCCGGATGACTGATCTATGTGGAACCTCATTGTGAGAATTTATTCTTGGGCCAAAGCTTTATACTTATTCAGCTATTGTGAATCACATAAAGAGATTACACTCTCAAGAAGAATGTGCACATCCTGAGTGCTTTCTCCAGGTGCCTCCACAAAATATAAGGTGAAACTCCTAGGGCTGTGAAATGCAGTATGGTTTACAGCATATGTGCACCTGTTGATGGAGGGTAGCGTGAGGATGCAGAATGTGCCTGGGTGTTTTGCGTGTGCATAAAATGCACCTGGATACACCTGTGGGCATTGACAAAATATTAAAGATTGTCTGTGGCTGTTTTTGAGTATGGTTTTACTGTCTTTTTGGGGTCCAAATGTCCACAAAAAAAAACTTCATTGTGTGGACCTGAGGAAGTTTCCTATGATGAAAACAGTTTTATACACTGTAAAAAAATGAAAGTCTGCAGTTGTTACCTGAAGAACTTTTTTTCTTTGACTAGGAATTACTTTTGCTCATGTAACCTAAAAATCTTGTTTCATTTATATCAAATCACATATTTGGCATAAATAAACCAGTTTAATTGCCTACTACTTTACATGGAGCACACTTATGAAAAAAATAAAATAAAATCCAGTTTAAAGGCACTAAATAATTGTGTGTGTGTGTGTGTGTGTGTAATATTAATAAAGTTAATATTAGTTAATGAACCTGAGCTTACATTAACTAACAATGAACAGTTGGATTTTATTAAATCGATGCCCAGCGTTAGTTCAGTCAGGCCATGTAGGCATAATGCTGTGACCAGCTGACGCAGTCAGCTGTCAAATCGCTCCAATCACTACCATTCTCCTATTAGACACGGAACATATATACGTGGCATTACTGCTCGGTAAGGATGCTCAAACTGCCTGCAACCCTCCCTCCCTATTATAAGCATTAGCATATTACTGTGCACATTCTGGTTGTCATCTTCTTTTGTTTCAGATCACTAAGGCTTTCAAGTCCTGGCTGGCATGGGCCTCACTGCTGAGAGTCACTCATCCTCATAACCAAGCTACAGTATAGATGTCCCACTGCCACATCTACATGTATTTCCAAGTTGATGGTTCCGGGGGGTTGATGTTAAAGCTCTTGTATGTTCAATTAATTTTGGAGCAAGAACCCCCATAAGGAACCATACCGCCAAATATAAATTGTGTTTCAATAAATTCAAGTTACATGCCAAAGTGGTCCTGTCTGAACTAATGTTAGCAAAAATTCATAAATATGGTAATATTCTCAGCTGAAGACTTATCTGTTTAGCTTGGCTTTTTAAGTATCTCTTGTTTAATTTCTGTACTTGTAAATTTGTGTGTCTACTGTGTTTTTATTCTACACTGTGAAGCACTTTGGGCAACGAAGTTGTGTATAAATGTGCTATACAAATAAATTGAAGTTGAAGTTGAACAAGTGTATTGTTCATTGTTAGCAAATGATAGTGAAAGCATTAACCAATGTTAACCCTTAACTTATTTCTGTACATTTAATCCCTTTTTTTCTGTATTTTGAAAAGTATTTTTTTTTTAATTCCATCTGAAGAAAAAGAGAGAGAGAGAGAAAGCAGAGAACAAAAAAGCACCACAAAAGTCTAAATGACTTGGGCTGCATTTTGAATCCTTACCGATCTATTGGTATCTTAGGTTCAGAAAACTTGCAGAACTCTATGTGAGGAACAAAGCAAATCACATGGTTTCAATAGCTGAAAATTTTCCTTCTCTGTGAAAAAAACAACCAGCACTCATGTAAAAGATAAATCTAAAATTGACCATGATGCAGACTGTCACAAAAACACACAAGAGCAAATGACATTAGACATTAAAAATATGGTAAAACTTTTGAATGTGTGCAGGATTTCAGCATCAGCATTAGGAATTGTACATGATTAAATTTGGGTCTGTTCTTCATGCAAAGCAATTGTATGGCCTCAATAGACTTTGAATATTTGCAAATATAAATAAATAATAATATATATATATATATATATATATATATATATATATATATATATATATATATATATATATATATATATGTTCTCTGCTTATGAGCTTTTATTGTGAGAGTAACATCAATATATGTCATGTCACAAAATTATACCCCAGTATTTAGATTTATGATGATAAAATACCATTTCATGTCAGCCTAATGATCCCAAAGGTTTTTCATTGCAAGTTGCTAAAGGGCCTTTTGCCTTCTGTGTAGTGACACATGTGGCAGTATTGGATACCTTGGTTTGTTTTGCCTTGTGTGTACTTTCACCTTACTCAAGTTCAATGACTAGTTTTTGCTCATCATCGCTGCTGCTGTTGCTGTCCTCATGCTCCAGGTAACTGTTATTACCTAAATATGTTGGGTTGCTGTGCATGGCTGGGGGACATATTTGATGAGTGTGAAATTCTTGACTAGACATTTGATGTGAGGGATTGCAAGAACTGGGCCCAGCACTGGATGATGAAGCAATACTTGCATCAACCATCTTATTCTTCGAAGAACCACAGTTATTTTGCAGAACGCTGGCTGATAAAGTTGTGCCACCCATTTTGTGTTTTGATGTCTGTACTTGATTGCCTTTGGAATAAATCCAGTAGCTCATAGCACCCCTTGTCTGTGTCTCCTTTTGGAATTCATTTTGCGTTGTATTCACTTTGACTGGATGCACCAAAAGATGACTGCATGTTTGATTGGAATACTTCGGTGAAGATGTCTCCTTTTGGCTTGTGTCTTGAGGACTGTTAACCAAATATTCACATATGCTGTCTTTTCTGGTGGTGTTGTTACATTCCCCTTGACCTTGATGCTGACAGGTTTGTGAAAGATTTTTTGTGCAAACAGATGCTTTTGGTTTGTTTGTTTCATGCTTAAGTGGCTCTGAAATGTTAAGGGACACTTCCCGGGAGAAATGTGGGTGAGCTTGAGCAGATGTTTGATGCTCCTCACAAGACGTTGCCTCTTCCTATTGTCAAAGGAAACATATAGTTAGTACACATTATGGAATGCCTCACACTGTCCTCTTCAGGGGTGGTGCGGTGCTGGCAGGCTAGTTTATGCTGATGTCCCTCTTCAAACATTGTCTGTCGGTTGTATGTGAAGTGCTTTATTACTTAATACTTATAATAATTAATCAAAATAAAATAATTAAATATATGTTACAGTATAATGTCTAGTAAACGGTCACAGTGTAAAATTTGCTATTAGTTATGTCATTGCCCTTGGTGTATACAGGCTACCAGGGCACCATACAGACTTTATCAAATAATTTTCTGTTTTCTATCTGAGTTTGTGCTAGCTACATGTAAAGTCTTAACTGTTGGTGATTTTATTATCCATGTTGATAGCACCCTGGAAAATGAAGCGCAGCTGGAAGAAAACAAAACTTAAGGTATTTCGTATTGCATGGTGGGAAAATACTTCTACTTATAGAAAAGCTCCAAAAACTGCTAGATCTGCTTACTTTTTTCTCTCTTAGAAGAAAACAAATACAACCCCAGGCATTTATTCAATACAATGTCTAAATTAACAGAAAATAAAGCATCAACAGTCACAGACATTCCCCAGCAGCATTGCAGTAATGACTTTATGAACTTCTTTGCTTCCAAGATCGATACTATTAGAGATAAAATTATAACCATGCAGCCGTCAGCTACAACATCGTATCAGACTTTAGATCCCCTGAGGAACAATTCCACTCATTCTCTGCTATAAAAGAGGAAGAATTGTATAAACTTGTCAAATCATCAAAACCTACAACATGTCTGTTAGACCCTACTCCATCTAAGCTACTAGGACCTCTTCTGAATATTATTAATTCATCAATGTCATTAGGATATGTCCCCAAAACCTTTAAATTGGCTGTTATTATGCCTCTCTCTAAAAACACAACTTAATTCTAGAGAATTACCAACCGATCTCAAATCTTCACTTTCTGTCAAAAATACTAGAAAAGGCAGTATCCTCTCAGCTATGTTCTTTCTTAGACAGAAATGGTATCTGTGAGGATTTCCAGTCAGGATTTAGACCAGATCATAGTACTGAGACTTCTCTCATCAGTTACAAATGACCTGCTGTTAACATCTGATCGAGGTTGCATTTCTTTATTAGTGCTACTGGATCTTAGCACTGCATTTGACACTACCGACTCAACATTCTTTTGAGTAGACTAAAAAATTATCTTGCGATTATCGAAATTGCATTGTCATGGTTCAAATCTTATTTATCTGACTGACATCAATTCATAGCAGTGAATGACAAGGTATCATATCGATCACAAGTACAGTATGGAGTACCACAAGGCTCAGTACTAGGACTGTTGCTTTTCATGCTTTACATGTTACCCTTGGGAGATATAGTTAAAAAACATGGTGTAAGCTTTCACTGTTATGCTGATGATACTCAGCTCTATATTTCTTTGTAGCCAGATGAAACATACCACTTCGCAAAACTAATGGAATGCATATAAAAGACTGGATGACTAGTAATTTCCTACTGCTAAATTATGAGAAAAACAAACAAATAAACAAACAAAAAGACAGAGGTTTCAATTATTGGACCAGAAACCTCTTCATGTAATAACATAAAAAACTGTCTAACACTTGTTAGCTGCTCTGTTAATTCTTTGTCATCAGTTAGGAACCTAGGTGTGCTATTTGATAGCAGACTAGATTAAAGACCCATCTCTTTAACCTGGCATGCACATAATACACTATCGCATTTCTGTAATTGAAATCCGTTAAAGGATTTTTAGGCTGCATTAATTAGGTCAACCGGTGGGGAATTAGGTGGGGAAGTCGTGGCCTAATGGTTAAAGAGTTTGACTCCTAAATCTAAGGTTGTTGGGTTCCATTCTGGGCCGGCAATACCATGACTGAGGTGTCCTTGAGCAAGACACCAAACCCCCAAGTGCACCCTGGGCGCTGCAGCATAAATGGCTGCCCACTGCTCCGGGTGTGTGTTCACGGTGTGTGTGTGTGTTCACTGCTGTGTGTGTGCACTTTGGATGGGTTAAATGCAGAGCATGAATTCTGAGTATGGGTCACCATACTTGGCTGTATGTCACGTCACTGAACTGGGAACACTTCCCATAGCACCATTTGTACTTGCTACATCGTAAGAACAATGGAATCTATGCTAATATTACTCTTTTTCATTCTTATTCCGAGTTTACCATAGCCATATGGATCCAGATTGTATGCAGATCAGATGGTCACAGTAGCCACCCAGATCCCGTCCATATTCAGACCAGGTGGTTGATCAGAACCTAGAGACAACCTCTACAGCCCTTGCATTATTGACAAACTATTTTCCTGTTTAACACTGTAAAGCTGCTTTGACACAATCAGTATTTTATAATGCACTATATAAATAAAGGTGACTTGACTTGAATTGTTATGCTAAACATCTGGTCGTGTATTCCACATTTTTTCTTGGATTTGAATGTTTTTTCAGGACTTCACCTGTCACTATCTATGCTCCCTAATTCAACCAATCCCCCCCCATACTTTATGTGCCCTTTCTTTCTTTACTCTCACCTTTCTTTTGTCTCTTTTGCCTTTGTTTTTGAAGTCTTGGCATGTGTTGTTCTTGTCAGCCACCTCTGTTCTGGCTCTTTCCCCCTCTCCACCTCTACTCTCAGGATCTTTGGGGACTGATTCCTTGCTCTCTGTCCCAGGGTCCCTCTGAAACCGCAAGCTTTTGAGGGTACCATCCTCCACAGATCCTGAGGGCAGAACATTGAATGAATAAATGCAGCACATTTTGGAGTCTGTCCCTGAAGCCAGGTATCAGCTTATTCTTTTGGTTTGTCTGAGAATTGTATTATATATCCTATGAGGACATCTCCAAATATTTAAATAAATTCACTGTGAAAGAGTATGGACAGGTAGTATAATACTAATATGACAGAAGTGTTACTTTTTCATGTTGTTGAAAGCATGAACATTCATAAAATAACTGCATGCACACCCAGCTGTTTATGCCAACTTTTTATAAGCAACTAAAGAAGTTTTATGGCAGCCAAATCCTCTTTATCCAAAACTGATAAATTGGTCACAGAAATCTTTTTAAAATGGAACATGAAAATGTTATTATAAATACAAAAAAAAGTTACAGCCAGAAAACCATTGTAATTGATGTGCAGATTTTTGGCATTCAGCTTCTTGGAACATATTGCAAACCCAATGTCAGCCAAATCAAGAAAAAATGTGACAGTTACACATTGTTTATCAAGGCACAATGACCAACATATGCTACTATATATTATGGCAGTGGAGATATACAAATTATTGTCTTTGTGGAAAAAAATTGATCAGGTTCTCTGGGGTGGAACTAGTTTGGCTAAACTCTTGCGCATGCCTCTGTGCAGCATTGCTCAGAAAAGGGGTCTGAATTTGGCTCTCAGATTGCTTGTCAGCTGTCTGGAATGGAGACAGGCACAAAATCTCACTTTAAACTCTGGGTCTTTGCTCTGGTGAGTCCCTGTAGGGACTATCTTCCAGTGACCTCTACCAAGCACCCTGTTAATTCCCTGAACACATCTGATCAGTCAAATCTATGATGAAGCCACAGATTTTTTTTCCTCCTTTTTTTATTATTTAGGGAGCTGTGTGTTTTGTCTATTCTAAGCCCTTCTGGTGGACACTTGACATTCTTCATATTTGTTACTGTGACTAATTTGAGTGACCTGTGACCTAATGAAAGGGAATCTCTTTAGAGTGTTATTTAAACTGTAAGGACTGCAAGGATCAAACATTCACCTCTAACAAGTGACTCTGATAAGAGAAACATCAGGTCAGTGTGGGAATACAGTGGAATAACAAAGGTTAGGACAGAAAAAGTATGTAATGACATCTTAATGATGTTCACCTTAGATTCACCCTCTCACACTAAAATCTTGGTGATCCTACTGAATTCAAAACAGGTTCTGCTTGTGAACTGATAAACTGAACAGGCAAGACAGAGTGGTTCAACAGCTTGCCCTTTTTGACATAATCATACTAAATGTGTAATGTTGCATACCAATCTGAGATGTCTCTGGCATGTCTCTGTCAATACAGGAAACACCATTTTTAATGTAACTTTGATAGTTGCATTAATGGACAATAGTAAATTATGTGTCTGCTAAATTTGATGTAATCAGCTGCAAGCATTCTTTTCTGAAGTTTTCATTCTTTAACCTATAAAATTGCACTTTATGTTTAGGTTTTTCTGTACTTATCCACTTAGAATTCTGAAACATTTCACAAAGAATTCTAAGATTTTGGTAATATTCTTATGTTACTACAGCATGTGACTTGGCATAATGTTGTAAAAAAAAAAAAAAAAAAAAAAATTTAAGATTTAAGAGGTTGAAGTGTTAAGTGTTTAAATTGTATATTGTCTGCTGTAAACAACAAATGTGGGCACAAATTATACTTTCTCAGAGAGGCCAAGAGCAAAATTTGAGGACAATGTTCTTTCAAGAGAGGAATCATTAACAATTTTCATAGATGTAATTTATAGAGCCCACTTTTATGGACTGTATGAGATAATAAAAAAAAATAAGAGTAAATCTGCATTGTCAAAAAGTATTGTCTGGTAACAGAGACATGGGAAGTTTATGGTGTACTAACACTAGGCATTTTAAACCGTGCCCAGGCGTGTTTGACCCCCAAAGCCCGGTTTGTTTGACTAGTGTGAGCCCTCTGTGCCGCACTCGAGCACAGTTCATTTAGCCGTCCCTGGCCCGGTTGGAAGAGGTGGGCCAGGGCATGGTTCTGTTGGGCTCGGGCACGGTACGCATGCAGTGTGAGTGCTATCCACGCCGGAGCTCAGAACAGATACTATTTTGTGTGTGCTACTGTCATCATTACAACCGCAAACATATTCTATTACTACTACTATACTACACTTTTCAATTAATTTAATTATATTTAGGTTAATAATGGCTCTCATTCTTACCTTATTAATAAACAGGAAATGTAGTTTGCGATTTAAACTTGCAAATTATTTCATTAACCTCAGCTGTCTCCGTAATAATTTTCTGATACATACAAGTGAATGCATGGAAAAAATTATAAATTAATTATTATTAATTATTCGGCAGAATATTAGCGAAAGTGGTTTTCTGCATTATCTCATACATGACGTAAGCGTGCTCCAGCCCGGAAAGTTTAGTGCAAGTGTGAGTGCAGGACAGCGGGGGAGTGGGGAGGAGGGATAACTTGCACTCAGCTCGGTCCAGGGCAACTGTGCCTAGTGTGAGTACACCCTTAGATCTCTTGTCACCCTCTTGTGGAGAGAAAATGTTATGTCACTCTGTGATATGAGTATTTATTATGTACAATGTCTAGCTATGGTTGCTCTATCACATGCAAGTACTAGACAGTGCTACACTTTAAATAGCATGACAGTATTACCTTGCAGAATTATATATTTAATATTAGGTCCCACCTGTAAATATTTCCAGATTGGCATGATGTGTATGGACATCTCCACATCTGGTTCTGTCTTCAGGAATGCTTTGAACATTAGATGTCCTGTTCAGCATCGGACAGGATACTTTCACTTGATTGAAAGTGTCATTCCCAGAGTCACCTGGGCCTGGAGCAAAGGCTTGTTTGAATTCATACTGTGTAGGTGTTTGGCCTGGACAAAATGTCTCAATCAGCTTGCAGCTGAGCTTACCTTTGTCACATGCTCTCATTTCTCTTGTATCTAATTCTAAGCTGCCACATGCAGCCCAGTGTGGCTTGTTGTGACTGGGTTGTATTGTGGAGTTTAGATCTTTTTGCTTAAGTTGTGATTCTGCAGTAGACATCTTTTTCTCACAGATACAAGTTCTGAGCTGTGTAGGTGTCTTTGTTTGAACACTTTCACAGTTTCCTGATAATGTGACTGACATGAGGTGACCTGTTTCCTTTGGCTCCACTGGCTTAGTATTTGTTATAGTTTGAATTTGATTTGGCTCCATTAAACAGAACAGCTCTTTATCTCTGGTTATCTCTGTGAATGTTTGGTCCTCAGTGGAGTTGTCCAAATCTTTGTTATGGACAAAATCACTGGTGTCCAGTAAATGAGGTTGACTTAGTTTGTCTCCAGCTGCTAGTTTGTGGTGTGTCTCTGTGGTGACCTCAAACCAAGCAGATTTTCTTTCCTGTGAATTCTCAGGTATCTTCTGTGGTTCATCCAACTGCCAAGCAGAATTTTTATTATAATCCACTGAGGCTGAGATATGAACCTTTGTCTGTGGATGTGACCAAGATGAAACACAGTGAGGGCTTCCATTTGCATAATTTTTATCATTTTGAGAGTTTAAATTGCAAACAATTTCTGCTTTGTTTACTGGACTGGCAGATTCACAGTTGGAACCATTCTTCTTGCTCATCTCACCATTATTTATCATTTCCTGTGCCATGCACACAGGAGACACGTCATTGCTATATACCTCCTGTGAAAGTGTTGTCTGGTTTGTTAAAATGTTTGAAGTTGTTGTTTCAATATGAGGCTCTATCAGTGCTAACTGTTCATCAGAAATGAGCTGCATGACTATCTGGAGGTCAGCTGTTTGTACATAAAATGTGTTCTGAGCCTGTGTTGAGCCATTTAGTAGTATCATCTTTCCTTCCGACTGGGACCCTTGAAAGTCACCACTGGCCATTTTAGAAGCAGTGCTGTTCAGAATATTTTCATAAACTGTGGATTTGGTGTCTGCAGTAAGACCAAGAGGTTTTTCTGATTCAATCACAGGGGAGGCAGGATGGTTTTGTATTGTAGGTGTCGTAGTTAATGAAGAATAGGTTTGTAGACTGGATTCTGAGTAATAATTCACTGTTGACATGTTCATTGATGTAACAGGCTGAGCGTTCCCTGAGGTTGTTAATACAGATGATATAGAAACTGTTGACGGGTTTTCCACCACACGTGTTGCACAGTTGCTCTGCAACAAAGGTATTTGATGGTGCACTGCTGGAGAAACAAGTGAAGTTGATGTAGGTGTGGTAGACTGAATATGTGTCAGGATTTTGGATAAAGTGTATGTTTGATTTAGCTCTGTACAGGAAACCGATAACATAGGCATTAGGGTTGTTGCACACAATTCATCTTGCTTACTTCGGTCAAAGGTTGTGGCTATTGAAACACCCTGACACTGCTTTGATGATAGTACACTGTTTTCAAGATGACACTGCACTGTAGTTTGGTGGCTTTGCTTGAGAGTTGGAACGTTTGAGCATGTGCTATGTGCTAAAGTTGAGCCAGAACAAGAAGCTGACACTCCATCTGTGGAACACGGAATTTTTAGCTGGTACTTGGGAGGAAAGCTGGTCTTGGCTAAAGGGACAGTAGGGCTGCTGATAGAACCAGGCGGGGTTCCAGATGTCCGACTCACATTGATAAAACAAACAGCAGGGCTAAGAGTATTACCAAGGAGCTTACTTGGATTTGAGAACTGATGTATGAAGCTACCCTGCGGTTGGAGATTTTGCATGTTGACCTTTTGTGCTGGTACTGTGATAGAACCATTCGTTGCACAAGCTGACAGGGGTAATTGATGAATTAAACCACACAGATTTCCATTTGCCCCTCCAGTTTTAGGATCTGAAATACTGACCATTTGCACATCATTCCCAGTGCGCTGTTTTTTCCTTTCTGATGGGATATGGAAATCAGTGTGTTGTGTTATTATTTCATCCCTCTCCATGTCTTCCCCCTTATTATTTTCAAAGCTGGTATATAACATTTTAAGGTCATTTTGTAAGGTCACAACAGAACAGGACGTAAAGCTCAGAGACACAGATCCATTGTCCCTCTTTTGACTAGTTTGAATTTCCAGGCTTTTTTCAGAATTCAGTGTAGTTTTTTTCGTCTTCAGTAGACAGTCTTTCTCAGTATTGTAGAGTTTCGTAAATGTCCCACCTTTGTAAGTGTGCCATTTTGTGTAATCAAATTTTCGGGCTTTTTTTCTGTAGTTTCCTTTTATAATTGACTCTGTTCCGACATCAGTGGCGTCTCCATCAGAGCTAAGGCTGTTAATACTACCTCTTTCAGTGGGGGATCCCTCTGCAGTAGGCAGACAATCTACCGCTACCTGCCTAACTAGTGAGCGATGACCTGGTGCTTGTTGGTCTGATGACCGTAATGGGTAAACATGCCCTGCACTGCACCGTCTGCTAAGATTCAAATTCATTGCTCCATCAGTGGATTTGCCACCCATAGTGAAGGGTAAAGAACTGCTTCGTGTTAATGGTGCATGCTCTAGGCCAGTGGAGTGCTGTGTAGGCACAGAGTTGTCAATTGCCCCACCTCCTCTATCTTGATTTTGTGAGCTTGAGGTGTGCTTGCTTCTCCTTAAATCAAAATGGAAGGAGTCTTTATAAGTGTATGGCACAGGAAGATCAATGCTTCCTTGTTTTGATAATACTGTCTTTCTTGGCCGCACATGTTCCAGTTGTTTATTATCCACCAACACACTATTCTCATATATAAGCTTTGAAATACGTTCTTCCAGCTTCTGCTTCTCCTGAATGGACACCTTGCTTTTGGGGTCAGGGGTCATCTCTGCGGATGTCTGTGAGGCTCCTGTTTCCTGCTGTTCCATAGTAGCTTCTGTCAATGATTCCATACTGGGATCATGCAAACTTGCTCCAGGACTGCTGGATGAATGATGCTCACTGCTGTCACTGAAGCCAGAATCTGTACTGTCGTGGCTTTGAGATTTTCCTCGGGACATTGGGGAATCCCATGGTTTGGAAAATAAAGCTTCCTGCCTCTGAAGAGGTACACGGTTTGGAGTCAGCTGTGTAAATCTATCCTCATTCAGTGCACATATCTGCTGGATAGCAGGATTATTTTTCAAGCCATCTGATAATTCCACAGTTTTTCTCAAAGAATTTCCCATGTCCTGAAGTGCTGGTATTGTGCTTAATCCAACCATGGCAGCATTGTGTAATGCCCATTCTATAGACATTGTCTTAGTCTCTATAGAGTCTACCTGACTCGGTATGGTCACTACAGGAAGGACTTCTTTGCCATTCATCTCACATGATGGACTAGTACAGTTGTCCTTTAAGCTCTCTGTGCTCTCCTGGCTGCTGAAGGTGCCTTTGTCAGATTCGCTGGAAAGGCGGGCATGAGCCTGGGTGCGCTTGTGTTTATAAAGGTTGCTCTGCGTCTTGAAAGAAATGCCACAGGTAGTGCAGGGATATGGTCGCTCTCCCGTGTGACAACGAAGATGTTTCTCGAGCACGCTGGGCTTCAGACAGTCCTTACCGCACTGTGGGCAAATATGTTTCCCAATAGACTTAGGTCTGGCCGACGTTGCTGGAGCCACTAACCTTTGTTGTTGCAAAACAGTCCCACTGGCAAAATGCAGTGTCAGAGAGGGTAGAGTCGAGTTGCTGCACATCCTTGGCAGGAACAGTGGTACAACCGTTGCATCCTGCAAGGCTTCAGGTTGGGCCTGTGGATATGGCTGCAGGCCAGGGGCAGGAACGTTGTGGACATACATAGTCGTGAGAGGGGCCTTAACACGCGTCTCTTCCTCTCTCTGTGCAGACACTGAACACTGAGGCTTGGTAGCTCTCATAAAGCTCTGCTTGCTAGTTGCCATGGTAACACAACCCTTGTGATGCTGGGAGACGGAGCTCACTAATTACCTAAAAAAAGAAAGAGTTTCATTATTTTATTTCATTTCATTTCATTTCATTTCATTTCATTTCATTTCATTTTATTTTATTTTATTTTTTTTTTTTTTTATTTCAGCTAGTTTCCAAGGCAAAATTTCTCATTTTCATTTAGTTTAACTTGAAGTTGCATGGGAATACAGGTAATAGTAAGCTAAAGAAACCAAGATTTCACACCACAGTACAAATCACCACTGTTTAAACAGACTGAGAGGGTACAAGCTGCAAAATCTGTATTAGAGCAGGCTGGCTAATCTGGACTTCAAAAGAAAATCATATACCAGCAGAAAACATAGTTGATTATTGATTTATTTAAAAAGAAAAATAATAATAATAATAATAATAATAATTTTGAAGAGCAACTGTTGTCTTTTCCTCTGCTCAATTAATCATGGAAATGTAAAAATGCGCTGAAGATTCTTCAATACGACTTTGAATTTAGTCTAGTAGGAATCTCATATTTATTTTGAACACATGGTCAATATTTGCATACTGCAGAAGCACCAGAGGAGTATGAGCAGAAAACAGTGGTGGTAAATGTATGACTCATTTCTAGAAAAATGATAGCATCAAGGACCTCCTACCTAGACTAGATTATTTTTACATTTATGTAAATGTGAAGACACTTTTTTATTTATATATAAAAAAGTGCCTTAACATCCTTTTGTTTTTAAATTTTATATTTTAGTTCTTGTAACATGAATGCATATTTATGATGATACTTGGCTCGTGAGGTCCTTTAGCCTTTAGAGTTAAGAAATACAGTCCTGTCTAAAATAATGTATACCTGAGAGGTTTGCAGAAAGTTTGTCATTCATTTGACACTACTTTGACAAAAAAAATAAAAAAAATAATAAAATAAAATAAAATAAAAATAAAACAATAATTAAAAAAAAAAAGATTTTCACACCAGTTATGTATTCATTAAACCTGATGCTGTACATTTTAGCTTGTTGACCGGTTAGATATAATTAGACAAATGCAAATGTACAAATTGCATCACTATGAAAAATAAATAACTAAATAAACAAACAAAATGATTTGAGAACAAGCAAAAAATAAAAATAGCATTGCCTTTCATCCCTATTTACTTGCAGAAATAAAGAACTTAAAGTTAAATTTAAACAGTACAGTTCTTTGTATTGTTCACATCCCTTTATCTGTGCCCTGTCTTCTATCATTACGCTTATGAAAGATTCATATTAAGCTAATCAAAAGATATGAAGAAGATCAGTCTGCATGCCCTAAGATCAATAATGGGTGGAATCATGGGTCACTCACCAGAGCTTGGAACTTAAAGATGACACGGCAGCAGCTAAAGATTGCCCAATTAAATCAACAACGTGGAAACAAAAATCCAGCTTTGGAACAGTGCGAGGTAAAACGAACAAGAGAGTGACAGAGAGCATGTGACTGTAGCACCCTCTCTCACCACAAAGGCCCCTGGTTCCTCTTCTCTCTTTAGTTTTCTTACAGCCGTTTCTGCTGCGAATGGAGGAAATACAAACGTCATTCATGCAAATGTGCCTGGATGATGGTAACAACACAATGTAAAAAGTATATGAGAGAGAGTGAAAGAGGAAGAGAGAAGTCACTGAGAATACCATTAAAAACAAAGTTCGGGTCACCGGGACTTTGAAAGAAAAGAACCCAAACCAAAGTGAAGATCATGCCACAAAATGGAGATGCAGAAAGACTAAATGAGATGGACACAGATAGGGAAGAGAGCAGATGGAGGGAGGGAGAGAGAAAGTGAGAGTGAGACAGAAAGACAGAGACAGAGTGCAGCACATAACACAACTGAACGGAACTGATCTAATAAAATGTACAAAAAAATCCCTGTTCAAAGGAGGAAGTACTATGAACATGCAGACCCACCTCAAAAATATCATTTCACCCACAAAAGCACACACACTGTGTTTGCTGCATGTACCTGACTTCTGTTTCTGGCTTTTCTCACTCCTCCAGCAACCCACACACCCACACACAAAGGAGGAGAAGTGTAATAGAATTTCTGGTGGTGTAACATTTGATGGTGTGTGTTTTTATTTATTTATTTTGTAAGATACGTTAGCAGCTACTCATCAAAAGTGTTGTGTGTCTTGCACCCAATGATCAGAGAGTACATTAGCTTCCATCTGTGCTTTAAACTAAAGCAGAGCAATGGAGGGTTCATTATTTCCTGTAAACAAAAGCAAAAGCAAAAGCAAATCCCCCAGAGGAATCAAATGTGATTCTGTTATCCTTCTGTGATCAGTTGTTTTGACTTTCACTCTCTGCTCCTCATGTAATTGTAATTACATCAGAAAGGCAAAATAAATAAATAAATAATAACTGTTTAGAACAACTAATTCATGAATTTATTTGTTATGTAATGCATAATAACAAAGTGACGACATTTAGACCATTCCAAGATGGCGGACGCATTGGCGTGTCTGAAGCAGTCGAATGTGGCATCTACCTATACCTATACATATCTATGCACAAAAATTATATTCATCCAAATAAAAATAAGTTATAAATACACAATTCAAAATAGTATCATAAAAAAATTATAATTCATCATTATGTTAATTCAACATTAATTGTGTGTTTAAGTTGTTATTATTATTATTATTATTATTACGTTGAGTGTATTGAATTACCATATGTTAAACAAATGTTTTCTTTAATATTTGGTTTATTTCATTACTATTTGTTAAACCATTATGTAAAATAAATGCAGTATATTCAGTGTTGTTTAGATAAATAAAACATTTTTGTTGTTGTTGTTCTGTTCTGAACAACATGTGGGGGTGTAGATCAGTGGTAAAGCATCTGACTGCAGTTTAAAGTCCCAGCTTGAAATCTGGATGCTCCCTTTGGACTATCAAATCCTAAATTGTTGTTTTTTAGTTTCTTTTCTTTTTTTTTTTTTTTTTTTTTTTGATGTACTGTGATGTGGGAAGCCAATCAATTTTCAAATGACATTCTAAAGACAAACTATTTGATTTATTGGTAACCCATTTGATAAATATGAGATAAATACAGCTCAGTGGAAGGCCATTTGACTGCAGAGGAAGAGGTCTCCAGTAAAAATCTGAGTGCTCCCTTTAGACTTACCATGAGTGGCATAACCAAAACCTTGGCATTACAGTGAGGCAGTTATTGCTTAATTTTGTTATCTTTCAACAGTCAAACTGAAGGCATTATGGTGCCCCCCGAGGCAGACGTGTTTACTCACTCTGCTCTCAAATGCCGTTTTTGTCTCGGCATTCACTGTGGACAGCAAAGAAAGAATTTAATTGTACAGGGAACTTGTTTTCCTCACTGTGCATATAACAATAAACACTTTGAATTGAATCGAATTGAACTGAATTGAAGGAAATTATTTATTTTTTAAGTTGTTTTGAGCAACTTCATTTGTGGGGGTAGAGCTCTGTGGTAGAACATTTGAAAGGTTTTCTGGTAGTATTAGAGTGTAGCTCAGTGGTACACCATTTGGATTTAAATCAGAGCTTCCAGGTTTAAATCTGTGTGCTACTTTTGGATTCATCAAATGCTACAGTAATCTGATATATTGGGATGTGCGTTTGCAACATGCCAATTGTAGTGACTATCCTTAATCAAATAGTCATTTAAGTCACATCTTGGGTGTGCTGAGGGGATGAGATTCTTAATTTGTCTCAAAAATCCATGGAACACCAATTTGCACATGCATTTCTTGTTGTTTATTATAGGCTTGATTACAGAAATAAAAATAAAAACTAACAAAAAAATATAAAAAGGTTATACTAACTTAATAGTATTGATAGTATAGTATAGTATAGTATAGTATAGTATAGTATAGTATAGTATAGTATGAATGTATTTTTAGTCCTTTGCCTGTATATAATATTAGGATTGACCAAGTTCAGAGCCTGTCATATATGGATCAACGTCCTATGTTGTGTATTTTTAACAGTTTCAATATGAAAAATAACTTTTATATTGATTCAATGAAACAAACAAACAAACAAACAAACAAACAAACAAACAAACAAAAAAACATGTCATGGATTTATTGCATTTTGGGGAAAAAAATAAAAAGATTTTATAATAAATCTTTGAAAATCATAATCTGGATCAAAATTTTTAATGTTATTATAACCAAAAGATGGTATGTGAAAGTTTGAAACAGAAAATTGTGGTTTTCATCTTGCCACTTTCTTGGTAAAAAAAAAAACAACAACAAAAAAAAACCTTTTTACTCAAATTGATCAAAATGGATTTATTGCTTTTGAAACCAAACTCTTTATATATCCCTCTACAGGATTAATTGTGAATTTACAGCATAAAAAAATGACTTTATATTTTACATATATTTAGGAGTAAAATCATTTTCCAAAATTGGTTTTCTTCATCTGACCTTTGACCTTTTATTATAACTGACATTGTCCCCTTAGGGTTAATTATTTTTGGGAAATTTTCTGAAACTTGACACACAATCAAATGCTTCAAAAGTGAAAAGGTCTTACTGTTTCAAACAACATTAAAAATCTTTATGAACATTCATATTTTTTCTTCTGCTGCTATATTTGATTTGGAACTCTCTAAAACTTGACACAAATTCGGAAGCAATTTCACTCCCTGGAAACCATGTCTTAGTGTTTCAAAAGCTTTAAAACAACTTTAACATTGTGTTTTATCTTGGAATTTCAAATCAATTATCGAAGTGAAAGTCAACAAGACTCTTCTTTTTCAGTGTATCCCACACATAAGTAGATGCTGACTTGTGCAGTCATCATTGGAGCATCGCTGTCTGTCAGTATAGTAATGCCAATAGAAATTGGCATCTTTCTGACCTCTGGTTGTTGCATGGATCACATCTTTCAAAATGGCATACAATAATATACCCAAATGCCTGACTTCCACAACAACCTATTCTTCATCAATGCCCTCACCCTCATTGCTTATGTCCTCCTTGGTCCGCAACAACTTGTTATATACTACAACCTGATTTTCTGATGCATTCATATCACTACCATCAATACTTTCTGAAATAAGTACAGATTTGTCTCTCCATCTTCTAAAAATCTTACAAATATGAACCTAAAACATATGCATAAAGGCTATTATACTGCCCACCAATTCTGGTCAATAGTGCCAGCTACACAAAATATGCATCACATAACTTTGTCAGTTATGCATGACACTCAGATTTGTTGGTCTCTGAGTTGTCGTTTTTATAAAAGTCCATTAAAAATGACCAAAATAAATAAATAAATAAAAACTTTTAAAAAACACATTTGGATGTACAATTATATTTTTTATATCTTGAATTTATATGTATTTTCTAGTCTAAAATGAGCTCACTATGGAGTCTTGAGAGCATGTGACCTAACATGTGCTAATGTCTCCTTTACTACTTAGTTACCAAAATGGCTAATACATTTAAATAAATTTAAATTTTACTGGTTGAAGTGGATGTCATTTGACATCACTAAAATAAAATTTTGTTGGTTGAACATTAATATTGTATTTTAAATGCAACTTTCTTAGCGTCATTTTTAAATTTTTAAAATTGTAAAATTTATACATAGCATTGGTCATTACTTCGACATTCAATTACTAACGAATGAAACAGCAAAGCAACATGACAATCACCACAGTGGTACTCAGGGACATATAGAACAAGAATCTTGTTTGCAGAAAACAATTTGATTATATCGTTTTAATGAATTTTTAAAATATGTCTGTATAGTGAGGTAAATAGTATTGGTCATGATTTTGGCATGCAATTACTGAAGAATGAATCAGTTAAGCAACATGAAAATCACCACAGTGGTACTTGGGGGGGATTTAGAACAGGAATCTAGTGGAATTTGCAGAAATCAATATGATTCGATCTTTTTATGAATTTTTAAAATATGTCTTTATAGTGAGGCAAATAATATTGGTCATGATTATGGCATGCAATTACTGAAGAATGAAACAGTTAAGCAACATGAAAATCACCACAGTGGTATTTGGGGAGATGTAAAACAAGAATCTGGTGGAGTGTGCAGAATTATTATTATTTTATTATTATTATTTTTTATATTATTAATTTTTAAAATTTGTCTAATGACACCAAATATATCAGGCCAAAACATGCATATAAACATTTTACAAAAATGTTTTACAAACCCATTGCAAATGTTTTATTGAAAGTATAATACATTAAATGTAATTAAAAAATAAAATACCATTAATTGATCTTCTCCTCCAATCCTGATGTAATATCGTTTGGGAGGTGGTGACAGAGAAAGTGAAAATAAACAAAGGGGCAGTACATAAAATATCTATACTGCCGCACTCTCCCCCCTGGCTTAAACAACCCATGTTTGTTAGGAGAAAAAGAATCAAAAACCCAAGAACTCCTCCTCATCTGAGGTTTCTTGAAATATATTCTGAAGTCTTCTCTTTACTTGGTCCTCCAACTTCTCAGCTGTGGGAAAACACATTTTAAGATTGCACACTTGTGAAGTGCGCACATCTTCTCCAGTGGCCTCCAACGCTATGCAATAATTTATTAAAAGTCCCAGCTGCTTCAGAATCCGGTAAGTCCCTTTCCATTTGGGTGCCAATTTGGCACTAAACTTGTGTTATGCACTGGTTTAAGGAAAGTTTTTTGAAGCCAGAAGTCTTTGATCTTGAAAGTGCTGTCTCATCTTTTTTGTTGTTGTTGTTGTAGTTCCAGAGTTATTGAGGTAGGGCTTTTCTGCTACTCTCTCTAACTTGAGATTGCAGTTGTTGTATGTGACAGACCACATCACAGGAGGTAGTGTCAGGAGTGAGATTTGGACCATGAAGTATTTTATCCATTGGCCCTTGCAGTTTCCTTCCAAGCTGCAGTTCTGCTGGGGTTACTCCAATGGTTTACTTGAGGGCAGAGTTCATGGTAAACCTTATCTCTGGTAAGAACTGGTCCCATTTTTTGTGGCTGTCGTCCACATATGACACAATCATATTTTTGAGAGTTTTGTTCACACATTCCATCATGTTTTTCTGATGGTGGTACGCTTTGGTTAATCTCTGGGTAACTCTCCATTTTTCACATACTTCTCAAAACTACGAATACAAACTGGGTGCCTCTATCAGAAAGAATGAAGTCTGGAACTCCCCAACAGGTTAAGATTTATTTTCTGAGAATTGTTGCAACACTTTGAGTGGTGGCATGACACATGGGGAAAAACTCAACCCATCGGGAGTAATAATCAATGAAAACCAGCAAGTACTCCAGGGTAGTGTTAATAGTTAATAGTCAAACCGGCAGTTTCCAGCTTGTGGAGGACAATTTGAAGGTCACAGAATTGCTGGGCCACAGGGAGAATAAATTATGATGTCTTCAATATAGACAAATCATATCTTCCTCCTTAGCTCCCCATGACTGTCTCCATCAGCCTCTGGAAGGTAGCTGGTGCATTTTTTAATCCAAAAGATATAGTATTGAAGTGATATAGACCTGCAGACATGATACAATCAGTTTTGGCTTTACTATCAGGGTCCATTATCACTTGCCAATATCCACTGTTGAGGTCTATAGTAGAGAAAATGGATGGCCCAGAGAGTGATTCTAGGATTTCTGTGATGTTTGGGAGAGGGTAAGTGTAATTTTCTGTAGTTGCATTGACTTTTCGGTAGTCTACACAGAACCTTAGCTTTGCATTTTTCTTTGGAACAAGGACTACCGGTGAAGCCCAACCAGAATGTGATGGCTACACAATTCCTTCTGTCAACATTACATCCAATTGTCTCTCTATTGCTTGTTGTTTTATAGGGTACAACTGATATGGCTATTGTTTGATATGTACCTGGCAGGTGGTGTAGATACGATGTTGCAGGACATCCGTTCACCCAGTCCTGTGAATACATACTTGTGGGTTGCTTTCTAGGATCTAAAGTAACTGCTGCTTTCCATCCATAGTTGCATTACTTACAGCATCCCTAATTAGTGTTGCATCGTCCAAACTGTCAGTTTGTAACATGGTCAAGGAGGGTTGTGGAGGAGGAACAGCACTTAACAAGATAAAGTTTAGTTTGCTTTACTGGTTCTTTTACCTTCCTTCATGGGTGGTGAGTTAACCAGTGGTTGACTTTGAAATGGGTGTTCATCAGCAGGGTCAGACTTGAAAGAATATTTTTGTTCACTGACATTAATTCGCAAGCCACTGAAAATGATAAAGTCCAAACAGATAATGATGATGTAGGCAAGATCTTGAGAAGGGAGGACAACAGCAGGTACTGTAATGGCTTTACCACACTCTTAAAAGAAATGGTTCTATTTAGAACCAAAAATGGTTCTATCACCCGCTTCATATATGGAACTCCAAAATGGTTCTATATAGAATCACTTTAACCCCTTAACTGTCACTCACATTTTTGAACATAGACTTGAAAGTGCACTTTCCAAACTAAAATTTTGGTTCTATCACCCGCTTCATATATTTTATAACATGATATTGATGTAACCATTTTCGTGGTAATGCAATTCTGATTTTAAAATGGGTTTTTAAAGGATGAATTTTGAGATTTTAAAAAGTTTTCAGTTGATATATCATTTCTGATTATTTCTAAAGTGTGACAGAGAAAACGGCAACGAAGAAGACTTTTTTTTGACAAGGTCAGAACTCCTGTTATGATGTTGATTTTTGAGGGTGCACTCTTGTCATAAATTAATCTATACTTTTCTTACATAATTTTTAACAAAAACATTGGGTAAAATATCTATTTAGGAGTCTTAGACCTTTCCAACGATATATAGTTTGTCATGATTAGATAAGGATTTAGTGAAGTAAACGTAGGCGTCCCGTATACGGGACGGGGTGACAGTTAACAGGTTAATGGGTTCCATAAAAAGAACCCCAAATGGTTATTTGAATCCAAGTTAGATGGTTCTATATAGAACCATTTAAGGGTTCTTTATTATTAAACAACTTAAATTATTATTGAATAAGAAAATATAAACAATCCAGAAAATTCTAAATGTTTAAATTTATTCAACTGATTATACAAAAATATTTGTGTCATTTAAAATTGCACCTCTGTATACTCTGTATTAGACAGCAAATTTCATATTTTACATTTAAGATGTTTAATTACATTTAACCATTTAGTTTGAATTATTTCATTTAAGCATTTTCACTTTGCAATAAACATACATAAGCTTGTTTATGTACATATACAGTACATTACTTTTACATATATCTCTGAAATGAGGAAAAACAAATCATTTTTGATATTTGACAGTGCAGATAAAAATACATGAACAATTAAAACAACTATTAAATAGCTCTACAATTTACACAAGTTGACTGTACATTTTCAGTACAGGTATTGGTGTTCTTTTGCCATGCTCTTGTCTAAGTTTAAGCATATATTTTTGAATAAAAGTCATTGTGTGCTTAATGTCAACCGGGTATTGCACATTGAAGAGAAAATAAACTGCAAATAGGCATTCCACAGCCTGTGTCATGTCAGTGTCTGCCTCTCTTATGATGCTCACATTGTCCATTATAATGCTGACGCTTTCAGCCTTGAGGGGATCAGGAGAGCCGTTAAACACTATGGTTGGTGTAGCACCTTTGGGTTCCTGTAAAACAAACATTTCACCTTTTGAGTGCTTTTCACCAATTAACAGAAGTCATCAAATAGACTTAAAATTACCCCATAATTTACTTTCCAACAAACCAACCAATGTATATGACTGTTTCTCCAGTTTAACACAATCTGAGATATATTTAATAATAAAAAGCTTTGTAATGTGTTTGAATGTCAACATTGCTGATGACTGAAGAACATTCAACATGCTACCACGTCAGTTCCACTTTGATTACTTTGAATCTCATTGGTTCTTTCACACAACACAGATATGACAGCTAAGCACGTGACACGCAAGAACCAACAAGACTCATAATTATTGATGTGAAGCTGATTTGCCACCCCATTGGATGTTATTTCCTTATCTATACATAGTCTAATTATAGCAACCTATCTTGGCAAATGTAATCTTTTTATCTCACTAACGTACCATTTGTACGTACCATTTTGCTTTAGAAGACAAGTATTAACCCCTGGAGTTGTACAGATTTCTTTTATGATTTAAATTGGGGTGCTATTCAATGACATTACAAAGCAGTGCAAACAGTACAAGGTTTATGACTAAGGAAGAGAGTGAGTAAATTATAGGGTAAATTTAATTTTTTTTAAATTGTTACAAATTTGGCATAAGGGTGAGTAAACTGACTAATATTTTTATATTTGCATGAACAGTTCCTTTAATTCAAGTCAAGTGCATCAAATGTTAATGAAACTACAGAAGACTATACTTACACTATCTACACAGTAGAGGAAGCTGGCGTTTTCTTTAAATAGTGCTGACAATAAAATGAGTGCAGCATTCTTAACGAGACCTACAAACAGATACAAATTATTGTATATTAGGTACAGAAATCAATTAAAGGGATAGTTTACCCAAAAATGAAAATTCTGTCATCATTCACTCACTCTTGTCATTTTAAACCTATATAGCTTTCTTTCTTCAGCATAACACAAAAAAATATATTTTTGAAGAATGTTGGTAACTGAACAATGCTGGTACTCATTCACTTCTATTATATGGACACCAAACCAATGGGCACCGTCGTTGTTCGGTTACCATCCTTCTTCAAAATATCTTCTTCTGTGTTCTGAAGAAGAAAGTCATAAAGATTTGAAATGACAAGAGGTGAGTAAAGGATGACAATTTTTATTTGGGGGGTAAACTATTCCTTTAATATTTGCATTATTTTAATACATGTTTTCACTTATACAATTTATAGGAGCTACAACCTTTACATTGACAATGCAAACAATGCAACTTTACACTGGGCATGGAACAGATAGGTTGGATGGGGAAAAATATATGGTGTAGTTACCTTCTGTGGTTTCCTCTGCTAGTCCAATGAGATTGGCGTAGAGTTTTTTTTGACTTCCTTCTTTTGCACTCCTGATGATGTTTGGGGCCATTTCATTCGGAGATGTTTCCATGTTCTTCGCCAAGTCTGTTCCAAACCTCATTGTCATTTCATGCAGCATCTTAAATACAAAACTGTAAAATTACTACAGGTGCTTATATCCAAATTACACACTTTCAGCCAAACAAGTTCCTTATCCCTATCCCTAGTTCACTTTGAAATTAAATTTTGGTATGTTTTAGCTTACCTCAAGGGCACTCGAGTACTTCGACTCGGCGCAGTAAAAAGTCATGCCTGATCCTCTTCCCCTTGACAGAAGTGAGAGGAAGAGCATCAGGCGTGACTTTTTACTGCGCTGAGTCGAAGTAATCCGAAAAGTGCTATTCCGCCATACATTATAGTTATCCTTTTTAACCCGCTTAGAAAAGCGCCACGTTTTATTTTGTGTCACCATACTTGGTCGTATAACTTTTTAAATAGGGAAAACGTTGATGTGTTTGGTCACTTCTAAATTCATTGCTGTTAGATACCATTGAATATACTGGGCTAAGCTAAGTGCATCAAAGTGTCACCGTGCGCCAGAGCGATTAAGTGCACGCACCGAGATGAGAGAGGTATGTGTCAACTCGTCTTAGTTAAGGGAATAACATAGTTTAATATGAAAAAAACTTTGGAGCATCCCTTTAACAGCTCGGGGTGAAAATGGCTAGCATGGTTTA
Source organism: Cyprinus carpio (assembly GCF_018340385.1). Taxonomy (NCBI): domain Eukaryota; kingdom Metazoa; phylum Chordata; class Actinopteri; order Cypriniformes; family Cyprinidae; genus Cyprinus; species Cyprinus carpio. The sequence continues at coordinate 2,511,932 of NC_056582.1, read as the reverse complement.
TGAAGTTTGTGGAATTACCTCCTGCATATTTTTTGTGTGCGTGACATGAGCACACACAGTGCGTGTCTTCTGCAGGTCGCTCTTACCAGGTTTTAAGCCGAAATGTGCCCAGATGTCGGCTTTAAAATAGTTGGAGCATTTTTAATTTTCTAGCACTTGCGTCTCGCCTCCCTCTGCCATTGTATGCTACCCACCAAAGCACGTACGCAACAAAAGACATCAGAAAAGCGTCAGTACATTATAATTGGTTATGGTCTATTATTGAACCGATACCGAACCGTCCTCATCTGCATCGTGGTGCATCGTAGAAAAAATTTATTTCTGTAGAATTTGCGCTAGAGCTCCCATTTCTAAATGACCTCAATTTTTAACAGCAGTATATATCTAAAATTAAAATAATAAAATAAGAATAAAACAAAATAACTTTATATCAAATAAAATACTTCATATTTAGCAAACGGTTTTATATAAAGGGACTTGCATTGCGTTCAATCTATACATTGTATGTGTTCCCTGGGATACCCTTTTGCATTGCTAACACATTGCTCTACCAAATCATGGGCTATAGAAATTCACAGAAATATAATTACACTGATTTTTCTTATCTGCCTGGCACAAAATGTAACAATGTTTACTCACAAGCTGTGGCACTCCAAGAAAAGGAAACTTGCTCCATTACTTCAGCTGCAGGCCTGTCCATAAGCTGTACTCTTTTGAAAAGAGTGCGCTTCATCCGGTTCTTGACTTCAGAGTAACTGGGATTGCTTTTACGCAACTCCAGGGTGATGGCATTAATGTGTTCCCGGAAACTTGTCTCATCCTCACCCATTACTTCCAGGTCCAACACAATCTGAGGTAGGAAGACAATATTGTGCAGTACGTAAATATGAATCAAAGTCACAGAATACAATATTTAAGATTGAAACATCAATCTTAAAAACTGATGTATCACTTAAAGATCACTAAACCAAATACCTCCTGCGAACAAGCAGAATCTTTAAATGCATAAACTACATTTTGCATGTATTTCATGTTAAGACAAATTTAATCTGCCTTTGACATCAAATTTATTTAACTGAACTTGCCTCTTGTTGTTGACTAAGTTCCTCAGAATCTGTTTGTCCAGCACACTTCCTTTTAATCCCATACTTCTCCTTCATTTGCAGGACGATCGATGAGCTAACCAAGGGAATCCTTTCTTTTTTAAATTTGTTTCTAAGGCATTCCAACAAGGTATCCTGTAGACACATTTATAATTTCTTTTTAAATTGAATTTTTTTTTTTCTGTGTTAGATTTTTTTAATGAGCAATGATCTTAATATTTTCACAATATTAAAAGAACTGCAATATTTTAATACATAACCAGATGAGCTGCCATCCTTCAAAAATGGAAACCATGGTTATCTGTGGATAAAAAATACAAAGCATAAATAACACTTCATAAACCAACTATGCATTAAACACACCTAACGTTAAACATTTTTGGCTTTAGAACATTTGAATACTAAAATGTAACCTTGTGCTATCATCACTTTAATCCAGCGCATGCATCACAGTAAACATAAACGAACGCTGCACTGCAACTGTGTCTTTGCACAGTTTTAATAGCTACAGACCGGCCGGAAGTTTTGAACTGTAGCAGTGTCCACTTACCTGCTGAGTTTAGCTCCAACCCTGATAAAACACACCTGAACAAGCTAATCAAGATCCTCGTCTGGTCTGGGTTGGAGTTAAAAACTGCACAAAAGTATCTTGCGGGCCAAAGTTAAGAACTTCTACACCTGTTAACATAGGCCTGGGAAAAATACTCACCGCAAAATGAGTAGGCTTATGTGTGAAACTGCGACACACTTTCACATAATCATTCACCTCTTCCACCCGGTTCACTTTTATTTGAATCGGCGCCGTTTATTTGAACAACGAGCGCGCGCTTAATTGAAATGAACGTTAAATTTCACGCTTCTGACTTGAAGCTCGTCTCCTTATAACACAGCTATCTTATTGTAGTTAACAATTCCATTAACATTAGACTGTATCTTAATTAATTTAAAAACCGGAGCAAAATTAATTTAACAGGGCTTGAACCGACGTCTGACGAAGCCCGTCAGTGCTTCACACCAGTGTTTTTGAGGTAAATTTTGCTTCTAGTATCAGTGTTTAACAAAAGGGCTACTCTAACAAATATAAATATTAACTGTAATACAAAATATTTCGGTAAAATCATTTCAAAAATGTAAAAACTTAACTTACCTTAGGGTATGAACGAGCAGAAATGGCGGACTCCTCAGTTTGAAAAATGAACTGTCACTTGTATCGACTCCTCTCGAGATTCATATTCGCTTATCCACCAATAGGAATTCAAGGATGATGCAATGCATATATGCCACCGGGGAGGGGGAGGGGGTCTTTTTATGATTATTTGTTTTTAATGTTCCCTTCGGTAGATTAAAACCATCACAATATGGTATACAAATATGGTATATAAAGAAATCTCATGGTTAGTTTGTTTTTCTTCACAAATTGATTCGTCAAAAAGGTAAACTATAATGTAAAGTAATATAAGTTTCATGCTAATGTACAGCTCAAATCATACATTGACTAGATATTAATATTTTTGACTACAGCAGTCATTCTCATGGGTCTTGACTCAAAAAGCTTTGTGAATGTGTTGAGTAAGACCTATAATTATAGTGTAATCTTTAGTTTACACTTCAGTCATAAAACATTAATTATAGAACCATTTTAATAAAAAAAGGTTCTTTGCATGCAAGGGTTCTACATAGAACCATTTTTTTGGTAAAAGGTTCTATTGGCCAAGTACGGAACCCCAGGGTTCTATATAGAACCTTGAGGAACCCTTTTTTTTAAGAGTGCATGCAGATTAATAGTAATGTTTATCCATCTTAAAGGACTCTCAGCTTTGCTATGAGCCAGATAGAGAGGACCACAGGACCATGGTTGGAGCTGGACAGGCGTTGCAAGTTGCTTCATGATACTCCTGTGAATTAATGTATAAATTGCTTCAGAATCCACAATGGCTTTCCCCGACCAGAATCCAATGCTAATCGGGACTACTAATTGTTGTGGAACAATCATAACTGCATTTGATCTTGAATAGATTTGGATCTTATGAGTTTCTGCTTGGGACTGGGGTGTTTCAGAGGCACAGTGTTACTGGAAGGTCGTCCCTCTGACTTTGCTGAGTGGTTAGAATACTTTTCATGAGTGAAATGTTGACCAGAAGGCTGCTGGGAAGGTGGATGTGCATGCCTTGGGCAATTACCTGGAGGATTTGGTCCATTAAATCTCCAACACTGAACATGGGGTTTCTCATCAGATCAGTTGGACAAGTGTTTTTGTGAATTGGCTTGTTGTTTAAGGCCCACATGACCTTCATACAGAAGCTGTTTTTTATAATCTTTTTCCAGCTGGTGTCCGAGTTTAACCAGATCTTCCACTGTGTCACACAACTACACAGCTGTCTTGCAAGAGAAGGTTTGATATGTTTTAGTATCATTTTGACTATCTCATTTTCTGTTAGAGTGGCTTTCCTTCTTTTACACAATGCTCGATAAGTGAATGCAAAGTCTCTCACTGATTCTTTCTCCCCTTGAACTCTAGTGCAGACATGTTCAGCCAGCTTGTCCTCATAGTCCTTGGACAGGAAAGAAGAGAGGAATGCAGTTTCAAATTCCTTCCAGGTGGTTATATTGGAGCGACTTACTTTCCACCAGTCGAGTGCATCTGTCAAAGGATGTAGGGCCAGAAAATCTTGACACTTGGTCAAATACAATAGGGGGTCAGTATCATCTGTAGGCCGCCCAAAATTGGGAAAAGTTCATTTAATATGATCACTGACCATAGGGGTTGGCAGAGGGGTTGAAACAGTTTCTGTTGTGTGTGTACAAGGAACTTGAGGTGTTGTTTTTTTTTTTTTTACACAGGTATGACATTTGTCAATTTGTGTTTCACATTGCTGAAGATTTGTGGTTACATGAACAAGGTTACCCCAAAGTGTGTGTTGGATATACTGTTGGACCTCCACCTAGCTGTTCCATCTTATCCCAGACTGCAGGGGTTATGGTCGGTTCCAGTTTCTGAATTGTCTGAATCAGTTTCAAAACCTTAACCAATCGGTCGGCCTCGGCTGCCTCTTGTTGTTTAGCTGCAGTCAGTAGGGTGACCACCTGTTGCTTGTTGGTCTCCACCTTGGCAGCAAGATTGGTAATCTGGCTCTTATGGTGGAAGAGGAGGCCTTCAGTACCTGTATACACTAATTTACAGTATTCTGTTGTCTTTTCATGGATTCCATCAGATTGTCCCAGTTACCGTGCAACTGAGCATTGAAATGTTGAATTTCCCTTCCAGGGGTTGGAAGGATGCCGGGCAGGTCATGCTGAGCCACTGAAGAAGGAGAGGTAATATCAGTAGACATACAAAGTTGCAAGTTGTCAAGTTCTTGGGCCCAAGTGAGAAGTTACCATGGGGTGCTGCCTCCTAGAGCAGAGGAGAGCGTCCACACCCGGGTTCCACGATAGGTGAAACTGTGTGGGGTGGAAATGTTACACATAGTTGGGTCACATAAAGGAAGCCCTGAAAGGGTCTGAGTTTGTGCAGGAGGTGGCCAGATTGAAGTGGAAATGTTGGGTGAATCAATATCCACATAGATGGAGTATGGGGGAGGGGGTGTGGCCATGTTTTGTAATATTTGGGTGTATTTGAAATTTTAGAAAAGAAATAAATGAAACAAATGAAATGAATGAAATTCAAGCTCTGTGTGTGTTTGGGGCAACAGGGGCTTAGCAAAGTAAAAAATAAAATCCCCACAAAATCAAAAAAGGAGAAAACCAACAAATACATTTTCAGAGCAGATGACAAAGCAGATTTTGTAATTTTCCAATTAAACCTCCACCACACTTTTTCTTAGTATAAACTGTCAAAAAAAAAAAAAAAAAAAAAAAAAAAAAAATTAGTTAACAAAAGTTACTCAAAAATATTTCAGACTTTCCAAAACCACAGTATTTAAAATTTCACTCCAAAATCACATAGATAACAACCACATGGATTTTCTTTTCACAAAGTTTAAATCATTCATCAATTTCATCAAGAGTTTTCACAATCCCAAAATAATTTCAGACATAAAAGTTCATAGTTTAATGAAAAAATATTAAGATTGTTTCATTAAACCTTAAAGGTATCAACCATGTAATTATGAGACAAAAAATAATATCTTATCTTAAAAGGGAACAAGCTCAGATTGCTATATTACAGGAAACTCATTTGACTAAATCAGAACACCTGAAGCTCAGACGAGGATGGGTGGGTCAAGTTTTCAGTTCTCCTTTTAATTCTCACAGTAGGGGAGTAGCAATCTTAATTCATAAGAAGTTAAATTTTAGGTTTGAGGATATGATAAAAGATATAGAAGGACGTTACATTCTCATTCTCGGCCAGCTTTTTGGTGAAAGAGTCCTTATCGGAAGTGTGTATGCTCCAAATATATTTGAATCTTCTTTTTTCTCTGAATTAACTGCTAATATTTCATCTTTTTCTGTTAAGCACATGATCATTGGTGGAGAGTTTAATTGTGTGCTTGATGCCAGTATAGACCTCAATCCACCTAAATATACTACAGCTTCAAGGCAGGCCACTAAACTGATTAAGTTTTGTGAAGATTCTGGCTTACTTGATGCTTGGAGAATTATAAACCCTAAAGTTAGAGACTTTACATTTTATTTGCATCCACATAGAATGTCCTCTAGAATAGATTTTGTGTTTGTGTCTAGACAGATTGAGGACAGAACAAAGGAGTGTGCTATAGGCATATGTACTTTATCCAATCATAAATCTGTTTATGCAGTCATCTCTCCACCTTATATCAACCCAGCATCTTGCCTTTGGGGATTACAAGCTTCACTGCTCAGTAACCCTAAATTCTTGGAGTTTCTTGAAAAAGAATGGATGTTTTTTATGGAAAACAACAAGTAGCTTGATACAGATCCATCTCTTCTTTGGGAAACAGCAAAGGCTTATATAAGGGGGTCAGTAATATCTTATTCGGCTGCTCGGAAAAAAAGTCTTATTGAAAAACAACTAGAGTTAGAAAGCCTTGTTAAGGATTTAGAGAATAAATTTATTAACACCCCCTCAGGTGTTTTGCAGAAATAACTAGATGCAGCTCGTTCATCCTTAAACCAAATCTTAACAAGAAAGGCGGAGACCTCATTGCATTTTGCAAGGCAAAGGCTATACGAAACTTAAACTTGCTAGTCTATCTGAGTAGCAGCAGGCAGACCTGAATAAGCCCATCACAAAGGAGGAAGTGTTAGAGGCAATTAAGTCTCTGAAAGGTGGCAAGGCTCCGGGCCCTGATGGTTTTAGTCCGGAGTTTTACAAAAAAATGAGTACATTTATTTTAGAACCTCTAACAGACATGTACATTGATTCATTTAAAAAGGGGTGTTTACCGGCTACCTTAAACATGGTACATATTTCATTGATCCAGAAAAAAAAAAAACCCATCAGATGAATGCAGTTCTTACAGGCCTATAAGCTTGTTAAATATGGATTGTAAGCTGCTATCCAAGCTGTTGGCAAGAAGACTTTAATCACTCCTCCCTCAACTAATAAACCCGGACCAGACAGGTTTCATTCAACAAAGGTTGTCATATTCCAATGTCAGGAAACTGTTAAATATAATACAGTATTCACAAATATCCAAAACTCAAGTGCCTTAGACGCAGAAAAGGCATTTGACCGGGTGGAATGGGCATACATGTTTGATGTGCTGGGCAAGTTTAATTTAGGCACAGACTTTATTAACTGGATTCAGACTCTATACTGTGCACCAACTGCTTGTGTTATTACCAACGGCCTTCATTCTCTTCCTTTTCCGTTGGGGTGAGGTACAAGGCAAGGTTGCCCTCTGTCCCCTCTTCTTTTTGCCTTAATTGTGGAACCCTTTGCAGAGACTATTAGAACTCACACTGATATCCAGGGGGTTGAGATTGGTCAGTCAGTTCATAAAATTGCTTTATATACTTCTATTTCTCACAAAGACAGAAACTTCTATTCCCACATTTCTCAAGACTATTGATTCTTTTAGTTTGATATCGGGTTAAGAGATTAATTACAATAGATATAAAGCTATGTCCCACTCTGACTGACAGATTTGAACTGGGGACCTCTTGATCTGCAGTCAAATCCTCTACCACTGAGATACACCCCCACACAAGCAGCAGCCCAAAACCGCACAGAGGAAATTAGATCCAAAATTTTGAGACTATCAAACAACAACATCTTCCCTTTAAAAAAAATTCTATGGTAACTCCAAATCTGCAAAGTACTAAGGGGGCACCCAGATTTGAACTGGGGACCTCTTGATCTGGAGTCAAATGCTCTATACTGAGATATACCATACAGAAGCAATACCTCAAAATGGGACACAGTAAATTACATCTTAAATTTTGAGTTTATCAAACAACAACATCTTCCCTTTAAAATAAGTCTTTTTTTTTTTACTCCAAATCTGCCAAATCCAAAGGGGGCACCCAGATTTGAATTGGTAACCTCTTGATCTGCAGTCAAACCACTGAGCTATACCCCCACACAACCAGCAGCTCAAAACTGCATATATGAAATTAGATCCAAAATTTTTAGACTATCAAACAACGACATCTTCCCTTTAAAAAGAAGTTCTATTGTGACTCCAAATCTGCCAAGTCCTAAGGGGGCACCCAGATTTGAACTGGGGACCTCTTGATCTGCAGTCAAATACTCTATCACTGAGCTATAGCCCCACGGAACACATCAAGCAACAACAGCTGCCTTTTCATGTTAAGGACTTTGGTTATGCCAAGCATGCTACATCCAATACAGGGATCTCTTGATAAGCATTCAAATGCTCTGGCATTGACCTATAGCCCCCTTGATAGTATAACGCACAAGCCACAAAAACAAACTTAAGCCAAAGATTTGGTTGTTTCAAATCTGCCATGTCCAAAGGGGGCACCCAGATTTGAGCTGGGGACCTCTCGATCTGCAGTCAAATACTCTACCACTGAGGTATACCCCCACACAACCAGCAGCTCAAAAGTGCATACATGAAATTAAATCCAAAATTTTGAGACTATCAAACAACAACATCTTCCCTTTAAAAAAAAGTTCTATTGAGACTCCAAATCTACCAAATCCTACGGGGGCACCCAGATTTGAACTGGGGACCTCTTGAGCTGCAGTCAAATGCTCTACCACTGAGCTATACCCCCACACAACCAACAGGTCAAAACTGCATACGTGAAATTAGGTGCTAAATTTCGAAAATATCAAACGACAACATCTTCCCTTTAAAATGAAATATTTGCTTACTCCAAATCTGTCAAGACCAAAGGGGGAACCCAGATTTGAACTGGGGACCTCTTGATCTGGAGTCAAATGCTCTATACTGAGCTATACCATAGAGAAGCAATACCTCAAAACCGGACACAGTAAATTACATCCTAAATTTCGTGTTTCTCAAACAACAACTTCTTCCCTTTAAAATAAATCACTTTTTTACTCCAAATCTGCCAAATCCAAAGGGGGCACCCAGATTTGAACTGGGGACCTCTTGATCAGCAGTCAAATGTTCTACCACTGAGCTATACCCCCTCACAACCAATGGCACAAAACCGCACAGAGGAACTTAGATCCAAAATTTTGAGACTATGAAACAACAACATCTTCCCTTTAAAAAAAGTTCTAACGTGACTCCAAATCTGTCAGGTCCTAAGGGGGCACCCAGGTTTGAGCTGGGGACCTCTTCAGCTGCAGTCAAATGCTCTACCACTGAGCTATACGCTAACACAACACATTGAACAACAACAGATGCTGTTTGATGTCAAGGACTTTGGTTATGCCAAGCATGCTACATGCAATACAGGGATCTCTTGATAAGCATTCAAATGCTCTGGCATTGACCTATAGCCCACTTGATAGTATAACGCACAAGCCACAAAAACAAACTTAAGCCAAAGATTTGGTTCAAAATCTGCCAACTCCAAAAGAGGCACCCAGATTTGGGCTGGGGACCTCTTGATCTGCAGTCAAATGCTCTACCACTGAGCTACACCCCCACACGACCAACAGGTCAAAACTACATACATGAAATTAGATGCTAAATTTCGAAAATATCAAACAACAACATCTTCCCTTTAAAATGAATTCTTTGCTTACTCCAAATCTGGCAAGACAAAAGTGTGCACCCAGATTTGAACTGGGGACCTCTTGATCTGGAGTCAAATACTCTACCACTGAGCTATACCCCCTCACAACCAGCTCAAAACTGCATATATGAAATTAGATCCTAAATTTTGAAAATATCAAACAACAACATCTTTCCTTTAAAATGAAATCTTTGCTTACTCCAAATCTGCCAAGACCAAAGGGGGAACCCAGATTTGAACTGGGGACCTCTTAATCTGGAGTCTAATGCTCTATACTGAGCTATACCATAGAGAAGCAATACCTCAAAACCGGACACAGTAAATTACATCCTAAATTTTGTGTTTCTCAAACAACAACTTCTTCCCTTTAAAATAAATCATTTTTTACTCCAAATCTGTCAGGTCCTAAGGGGGCACCCAGATTTGAACTGGGGACCTCTTGATCTGCAGTCAAATGCTCTACCACTGAGCTATACCCCCACACATCAAGCAGCTCAACACTCCATACATGAAATTAGATCCAACATTTTGAGACTATCAAACAACAACATCTTCCCTTTAAAAAAAAGTTCTAAAGTTCTATTGTCATTCAAAATCTGCCAAGTCCTAAGCGGCCAAATAGATTTGAACTGGGGACCTCTTGATCTGCAGTCAAATGCTCCATCCCTGAGCTATACCCCCACACAACCAGCAGCTCTAAAGTGCATACATGAAATTAGATCCAAAAGTTTGATAATATCAAATAACAACATCTTCCCTTTAAAAAAAGTTCTAACGTGACTCCAAATCTGTCAGGTCCTAAGGGGGCACCCAGATTTGAGCTGGCGACCTCTTGATCTGCAGTAAAATGCTCTACCACTGAGCTATACCCCCACACAACACATTGAACAACAACAGCTGCTGTTTAATGTCAAGGACTTTGGTTATGCCAAGCATGCTACATGCAATACAGGGATATCTTGATAAGCATTCAAATGCTCTGGCATTGCCCTATAGCCCCCTTGACAGTATAACGCACAAGCCACAAAAACAAACTTAAGACAAAGATTTGGTTGTTCAAAATCTGCCAACTCTATAGGGGGCACCCAAATTTGTACTGGGGACCTCTTGATCTGCAGTCAAATGCTCTAGCACTGAGCTATACCCCCACACAACCAGCAGCTCTAAACTGCATACATGAAATTAGATAAAATATTTTGAGAATATCAAACAACAGCACCTTCAAAATAAACTATTTCGTGACTCCAAATCTGCCAAATCCAAAGGGGGCACCCAGATTTGAACTGGGGACCTCTTAATCTGCAGTCAAATGCTCTACCAATGAGCTATATCGGCAAAAGGCTAGCTGTTCTAATGTTTTTACATGAATTTAGTTATGACATTTTGAGACTATCAAACAACAACATCTTCCCTTTAAAAAAAAAGGTCTATTGTGACTCAAGATCTGCCAACTCCATAGGGGGCACCCAGATTTGAACTGGGGACCTCTTGATCTGGAGTCAAATGCTCTATACTGAGCTAAACTATACAGAAGTTAAACCTCAAAACGGGACACAGTAAATTAGATCCTAAATTTTGAGAATACTAAACAACAACTTGTTCAATCTGGCAATAATAAAAAAAACAACAGCTGCCGTTTGAAGTCAAGGTCTTTGGTTATGCCAAGCATGCTACATCCAAAAACAGGGATCTCTTGATAAGCATTCAAATGCTCTGCCATTGACCTATAACCCCCTTGATAGTATAACGCACAAGCCACAAAAACAAATTTAAGCCAAAGATTTTGGTTGTTCCAAATCTGCCAAGTCCAAAGTGGGCACCCAGATTTGAACTGGGGAGCTCTTGATCTGCAGTCAAATGCTCTACCACTGAGCTATACCCCCACACAGCCAGCAGCTCTAAACTGCATACATGAAATTAGATCCAACATTTTGAGACTATCAAACAACAACATCTTCCCTTTAAAAAAAAAAAGATCTTTGGTTACTCCAAATCTGCCAAGACCAAAGGGGGCACCCAGATTTGAACTGGGGACCTCTTGATCTGCAGTCAAATACTCTACCACTGAGCTATAGCCCCACGGAACACATCAAGCAACAACAGCTGCCTTTTCATGTTAAGGACTTTGGTTATGCCAAGCATGCTACATCCAATACAGGGATCTCTTGATAAGCATTCAAATGCTCTGGCATTGACCTATAGCCCCCTTGATAGTATAACGCACAAGCCACAAAAACAAACTTAAGCCAAAGATTTGGTTGTTTCAAATCTGCCATGTCCAAAGTGGGCACCCAGATTTGAACTGGGGACCTCTCGATCTGCAGTCAAATACTCTACCACTGAGCAATACCCCCACACAACCAGCAGCTCAAAAGTGCATACATGAAATTAAATCCAAAATTTTGAGACTATCAAACAACAACATCTTCCCTTTAAAAAAAAGTTCTATTGAGACTCCAAATCTACCAAATCCTACGGGGGCACCCAGATTTGAACTGGGGACCTCTTGATCTGGAGTCAAATACTCTACCACTGAGCTATACCCCCACACAACAAACAGGTCAAAATTGCATACATGAAATTAGATGCTAAATTTCGAAAATATCAAACGACAACATCTTCCCTTTAAAATGAAATATTTGCTTACTCCAAATCTGCCAAGACCAAAGGGGGAACCCAGATTTGAACTGGGGACCTCTTGATCTGGAGTCAAATGCTCTATACTGAGCTATACCATAGAGAAGCAATACCTCAAAACCGGACACAGTAAATTACATCCTAAATTTCGTGTTTCTCAAACAACAACTTCTTCCCTTTAAAATAAATCACTTTTTTACTCCAAATCTGCCAAATCCAAAGGGGGCACCCAGATTTGAACTGGGGACCTCTTGATCAGCAGTCAAATGCTCTACCACTGAGCTATACCCCCCCACAACCAATGGCACAATACCGCACAGAGGAACTTAGATCCAAAATTTTGAGACTATGAAACAACAACATCTTCCCTTTAAAAAAAGTTCTAACGTGACTCCAAATCTGTCAGGTCCTAAGGGGGCACCCAGGTTTTTGAGCTGGGGACCTCTTCAGCTGCAGTCAAATGCTCTACCACTGAGCTATACGCCAACACAACACATTGAATAACAACAGCTGCTGTTTGATGTCAAGGACTTTGGTTATGCCAAGCATGCTACATGCAATACAGGGATCTCTTGATAAGCATTCAAATGCTCTGGCATTGACCTATAGCCCCCCTTGATAGTATAACGCACAAGCCACAAAAACAAACTTAAGCCAAAGATTTGGTTCAAAATCTGCCAACTCCAAAAGGGGCACCCAGATTTGGGCTGGGGACCTCTTGATCTGCAGTCAAATGCTCTACCACTGAGCTACACCCCCACACGACCAACAGGTCAAAACTACATACATGAAATTAGATGCTAAATTTCGAAAATATCAAACAACAACATCTTCCCTTTAAAATGAATTCTTTGCTTACTCCAAATCTGGCAAGACCAAAGGGGGGCACCCAGATTTGAACTGGGGACCTCTTGATCTGGAGTCAAATACTCTACCACTGAGCTATACCCCCTCACAACCAGCTCAAAACTGCATATATGAAATTAGATCCTAAATTTTGAAAATATCAAACAACAACATCTTCCCTTTAAAATGAAATCTTTGCCTACTCCACATCTGCCAAGACCAAAGGGGGAACCCAGATTTGAACTGGGGACCTCTTAATCTGGAGTCTAATGCTCTATACTGAGCTATACCGTAGAGACGCAATACCTCAAGACCGGACACAGTAAATTACATCCTAAATTTTGTGTTTCTTAAACAACAACTTCTTCCCTTTAAAATAAATCATTTTTTACTCCAAATCTGTCAGGTCCTTAGGGGGCACCCAGATTTGAACTGGGGACCTCTTGATCTGCAGTCAAATGCTCTACCACTGAGCTATACCCCCACACATCAAGCAGCTCAAAACTCCATACATGAAATTAGATCCAAAATTTTGAGACTATCAAACAACAACATCTTCCCTTTAAAAAAAAGTTCTAAAGTTCTATTGTGATTCAAAATCTGCCAAGTCCTAAGCGGGCAACCCAGATTTGAACTGGGGACCTCTTGATCTGCAGTCAAATGCTCCATCCCTGAGCTATACCCCCACACAACCAGCAGCTCTAAAGTGCATACATGAAATTAGATCCGAAAGTTTGATAATATCAAATAACAACATCTTCCCTTTAAAAAAAGTTCTAACGTTACTCCAAATCTGTCAGGTCCTAAGGGGGCACCCAGATTTGAGCTGGCGACCTCTTGATCTGCAGTAAAATGCTCTACCACTGAGCTATATACCCCACACAACACATTGAACAAACAACAGCTGCTGTTAATGTCAATCTGGACTTTGGTTATGCCAAGCATGCTACATGCAATACAGGGATATCTTGATAAGCATTCAAATGCTCTGGCATTGCCCTATAGCCCCCTTGACAGTATAACGCACAAGCCACAAAATCAAACTTAAGACATAGATTTGGTTGTTCAAAATCTGCCAACTCTATACGGCGCACCCAGATTTGAACTGGGGACCTCTTGATCTGCAGTCAAATGCTCTACCACTGAGCTATACCTCCTCACAACCAGCAGCTCTAAACTGCATACATGAAATTAGATAAAATATTTTGAGAATATCAAACAACAGCAGCACCTTTAAAATAAACTATTTCGTGACTCCAAATCTGCCAAATCCAAAGGGGGCACCCAGATTTGAACTGGGGACCTCTTAATCTGCAGTCAAATGCTCTACCAATGAGCTATATCCCCACACAACCAGCAGCTCTAAACTGCATACATGAAATTAGATCCAACATTTTGTGACTATCAAACAACAACATCTTCCCTTTAAAAAAAAGGTCTATTGTGACTCAAGATCTGCCAACTCCATAGGGGGCACCCAGATTTGAACTGGGGACCTCTTGATCTGGAGTCAAATGCTCTATACTGAGCTAAACTATACAGAAGTTAAACCTCAAAACGGGACACAGTAAATTAGATCCTAAATTTTGAGAATACTAAACAAACACTTGTTCAATCTGGCAATAATAAAAAACAACAGCTGCCGTTTGAAGTCAAGGTCTTTGGTTATGCCAAGCATGCTACATCCAAAACAGGGATCTCTTGATAAGCATTCAAATGCTCTGCCATTGACCTATAACCCCCTTGATAGTATAACGCACAAGCCACAAAAACAAACTTAAGCCAAAGATTTGGTTGTTCCAAATCTGCCAAGACCAAAGTGGGCACCCAGATTTGAACTGTGGAGCTCTTGATCTGCAGTTAAATGCTCTACCACTGAGCTATACCCCCACACAACCAGCAGCTCTAAACTGCATACATGAAATTAGATCCAACATTTTGAGACTATCAAACAACAACATCTTCCCTTTAAAAAAATATCTTTGGTTACTCCAAATCTGCCAAGACCAAAGGGGGCACCCAGATTTGAACTGGGGACCTCTTGATCTGCAGTCAAATACTCTACCACTGAGCTATAGCCCCCACAACACATCAAGCAACAACAGCTGCGTTTCTTCCTTGTTAAGGACTTTGGTTATGCTGCCAAGTCCAAATGCTAGATCCAAAAGGGATCTCTTGATAAGCATTCAAATGCTCTGGCATTTTGACCTATAGCCCCCTTGATAGTATAACGCACAAGCCACAAAAAAAACAAACTTAAGCCAAAGGATTTGGTTGTTTCAAATCTTCCAAGTCCAAAGGGGGCACCCAGATTTGAACTGGGGACCTCTTGATCTGCAGTCAAATGCTCTACCACTGAGCTATACCCCCACACAACCAACAGGTCAAAACTGCATACGTGAAAATAAATCCAAAATTTTGAGACTATCAAACAACAACATCTCCCCTTTAAAAAAAAGTTCTATTGTGACTCCAAATCTGTCAACTCCATACGGGGGCACCCAGATTTGAATTGGGGACCTCTTGATCTGCAGTCAAATACTCCACCACTGAGCTATACCCCCACACAACAAGCAGCTCTAAAAACTGCATACATGAAATTAGATGCTAAATTTTGAAAATATCAAACAACAACATCTTCCCTTTAAAATGAAATATTTGCTTACTCCAAATCTGCCAAGACCAAAGGGGGAACCCAGATTTGAACTGGGGACCTCTTGATCTGGAGTCAAATGCTCTATACTGAGCTATACCATAGAGAAGCAATACCTCAAAACCGTACACAGTAAATTACATCCTAAATTTTGTGTTTCTCAAACAACAACTTCTTCCCTTTAAAATAAAATCACTTTTTTACTCCAAATCTGCCAAGTCCAAAGGGGGCACCCAGATTTGAACTGGGGACCTCTTGATCTGCAGTCAAATGCTCTACCACTGAGCTATACCTCCCCACACAACCAGCAGCTCAAAACTGCATACATGAAATTAGATCCAAAATTTTGAGACTATCAAAACAACAACATCTTCCTTTTAAAAAAAAGTTCTATTGTGACTCCAAATCTGCCAAGGTCCTAAGGGGGCACCCAGATTTGAGCTGGCGACCTCTTGATCTGCAGTCAAATGCTCTACCACTGAGCTATACGCCCACACACAACAACAACAGCTCTGAACTGATGTCAAGGACTTTGGTTATGCCAAGCATGCTACATCCAATACAGGGATCTCTTGATAAGCCATTCAAATGCTCTGGCATTGACCTATAGAGCCCTTGATAGTATAAGGCACAAGCCAAAAAACACAAACTTAAGCCAAAGATTTTTACTTCCAAATCTGCCAAGTCCAGAAGGGGGCACCCAGATTTGAACTGGGGACCTCTTGATCTGCAGTCAAATGCTCTACCACTGAGCTACACCCCCACACGACCAAGCAGCTAAAAACTGACATACATGAAATTAGATCAAAAATTTTGAGAATATCAAACAACAACATCTTCCCTTTAAAAAAAATGAAGTTCTTTGTGTAACTATTTCGTGGCAACGACCAAAGGGGGCACCCAGATTTGAACTGGGGACCTCTTGATCTGCAGTCAAATGCTCTACCACTGAGCTATACCCCCTCACAAGCAGCTCAAAACTCCATACATGAAATTAGATCCTAAATTTTGAAAATATCAAACAACAACATGTTCCCTTTAAAATGAAATCTTTACTTACTCCAAATCTGCCAAGACCAAAGGGGGAACCCAGATTTGAACTGGGGACCTCTTAATCTGGAGTCAAATGCTCTATACTGAGCTATACCATAGAGAAGCAATACCTCAAAACCGGACACAGTAAATTACATCCAAAATTTTGTGTTTCTCAAACAACAACTTCTTCCCTTTAAAATAAATCATTTTTTTACTCCAAATCTGTCAGGTCCTAAGGGGGCACCCAGATTTGAACTGGGGACCTCTTGATCTGCAGTCAAATGCTCTACCACTGAGCTATACCCCCCACACATCCAGCAGCTCAAAAACTGCATACATGAAATTAGATCCAAAATTTTGAGACTATCAAACAACAAACATCTCCCTTTAAAAAAAAGTTCTAAAGTTCTATTGTGACTCAAAATCTGCCAAGTCCTAAGGGGGCACCCAGATTTGAACTTGGGACCTCTTGATCTGCAGTCAAATGCTCTACCCACTGAGCTATACCCCCACACAACCAGCAGCTCTAAACTGCATACATGAAATTAGATCCAAAATTTTGAGAATATCAAACAACAACATCTTCCCTTTTAAAAAGTTCTAACGTGACTCCAAATCTGCCAGGTCCTAAGGGGGCACCCAGATTTGAACTGGGGAACCTCTTGATCTGCAGTCAAATGCTCTACCACTGAGCTATACCCCCACACAACACAGCAGAACAACAACAGCTGCCATACACTTGAAATTAGATGCAATACAGGGATTCTTGATAAGCATATCAAATGCTCTGGCAACTACAACCATGACTTAACGCACCCATAAAAACAAACTTTAAGAACAAAGATTTGGTTGTGACTCAAAATCTGCCAAGTACATAGGGGGCACCCAGATTTGAACTGGGGACCTCTTGATCTGCAGTCAAATGCTCTACCACTGAGCTATACCCCCACACAACCAGCAGCTCTAAACTGCATACATGAAATTAGATAAAAAATTTTGAGAATATCAAACAACAACATCTTCCCTTTAAAAAAAAAAACTATTTCGTGACTCCAAATCTGCCAAGAGCCAAAGGGGGCACCCAGATTTGAACTGGGGACCTCTTGATCTGCAGTCAAATGCTCTACCACTGAGCTATAGCCCCACACATCCAGCAGCTCTAAACTGCATACATGAAATTAGATCCAACATTTTGAGACTATCAAACAACAACATCTTCCCTTTAAAAAAAAGTTCTATTGTGACTCAAGATCTGCCAACTCCATAGGGGGCACCCAGATTTGAAGCTGGGGACCTCTTGATCTGGAGTCAAATGCTCTATACTGAGCTAAACTATACAGAAGTTAAACCTCAAAACCGGACACAGTAAATTAGATCCTAAATTTTGAGAATACTAAACAACAACTTGTTCAATCTGGCAATAATAAAAAAACAACAGCTGCCGTTTGAAGTCAAGGTCTTTGGTTATGCCAAGCATGCTACATCCAAAACAGGGATCTCTTGATAAGCATTCAAATGCTCTGCCATTGACCTATAACCCCCTTGATAGTATAAACGCACAAGCCACAAAAACAAACTTAAGCCAAAGATTTGGTTGTTCCAAATCTGCCAAGTCCAAAGGGGGCAGCCAGATTTGAACTTGGGACCTCTTGATCTGCAGTCAAATGCTCTACCACTGAGCTATACCCCCACACAACCAGCAGCTCTAAACTGCATACATGAAATTAGATCCAAATTTTGAGAATATCAAACAACAACATCTTCCCTTTAAAAAAAAAAAAAGTTCTTTTGTGACTCCAAATCTGCCAAGTCCAAAGGGGGCACCCAGATTTGAACTGGGGACCTCTTGATCTGCAGTCAAATGCTCTATCCACTGAGCTATACCATAGACAACCAGCAGCTCAAAACTGCATACGTGAAATTAGATCCCAAATTTTGTGAGAATATCAAACAACAACATCTTCCCTTTAAAAAAAAAAGATCTTTGGTTACTCCAAATCTGTCAGGTCCTTAGGGGGCACCCAGATTTGAACTGGGGACCTCTTGATCTGCAGTCAAATGCTCTACCACTGAGCTATACCCCCACACAACCAGCAGCTCTAAACTGCATACATGAAATTAGATCCAACATTTTGAGACTATCAAACAACAACATCTTCCCTTTAAAATAGATCCGTTCTTTGGTTACTCCAAATCTGCCAAGTCCAAAGTGGGCACCCAAATTTGAACTGGGGACCTCTTGATCTGGAGTCAAATGCTCTATACTGAGCTAAACTATACAGAAGTTAAACCTCGAAACCGGACACAGTAAATTAGATCCTAAATTTTGAGAATACTAAACAACAACTTGTTCAATCTGGCAATAATAAAAAAAACAACAGCTGCCGTTTGAAGTCAAGGTCTTTGGTTATGCCAAGCATGCTACATCCAAAACAGGGATCTCTTGATAAGCATTCAAATGCTCTGCCATTGACCTATAACCCCCTTGATAGTATAACGCACAAGCCACAAAAAACAAACTTAAGCCAAAGATTTGGTTGTTCCAAATCTGCCGAGTCCAAAGGGGGCACCCAGATTTGAACAGGGGACCTCTTGATCTGCAGTCAAATGCTCTACCACTGAGCTATACCCCCCACACAACCAGCAGCTCTAAACTGCATACATGAAATTAGATCCAAAATTTTGAGAATATCAAACAACAACATCTTCCCTTAAAAAAAAAAAAAAGATCTTGGTTACTCCAAATCTGCCAAGACCAAAGGGGGCACCCAAATTTGAACTGAGGACCTCTTGATCTGCAGTCAAATGCTCTACCACTGAGCTATACCCCCACACAACCAGCAGCTCTAAACTGCATACATGAAATTAGATCCAAAATTTTGATGATATCAAACAACAACATCTTCCCTTTAAAAAAAGATCTTTGGTTACTCCAAATCTGCCAAGTCCAAAGTGGGCACCCAGATTTGAACTGGGGACCTCTTGATCTGGAGTCAAATGCTCTATACTGAGCTAAACTATACAGAAGTTAAACCTCGAAACCGGACACAGTAAATTAGATCCTAAATTTTGAGAATACTAAACAACAACTTGTTCAATCTGGCAATAATAAAAAAACAACAGCTGCCGTTTGAAGTCAAGGTCTTTGGTTATGCCAAGCATGCTACATCCAAAACAGGGCTCTCTTGATAAGCATTCAAATGCTCTGCCATTGACCTATAACCCCCTTGATAGTATAACGCACAAGCCACAAAAACAAACTTAAGCCAAAGATTTGGTTGTTCCAAATCTGCCGAGTCCAAAGGGGGCACCCAGATTTGAACTGGGGACCTCTTGATCTGCAGTCAAATGCTCTACCACTGAGCTATACCCCCACACATCAAGCAGCTCTAAACTGCATACATGAAATTAGATCCATCATTTTGAGACTATCAAACAACAACATCTTCCCTTTAAAAAAATGTTCTATTGTGACTCCAGATCTGCCAACTCCATAGGGGGCACCCAGATTTGAACTGGGGACCTCTTGATCTGCAGTCAAATACTCTACCACTGAGTTATACCCCCTCACAACCAGCTCAAAACTGCATACACGAAATTAGATCCTAAATTTTGAAAATATCAAACAACAACATCTTCCCTTTAAAATGAAATCTTTGCTTACTCCAAATCTGCCAAGACCAAAGGGGGAACCCAGATTTGAACTGGGGACCTCTTGATCTGCAGTCAAATGCTCTATACTGAGCTATACCATAGAGAAGCAATACCTCAAAACCGGACACAGTAAATTACATCCTAAATTTTGTGTTTCTCAAACAACAGCTTCTTCCCTTTAAAATAAATCACTTTTTTTACTCCAATCTCATGCAGAATCTTACTATATAGATAAGCATGCACTTAATCCTTCTCATGCAGAATCAAATGCTCTACCACTGAGCTATACCCCCACACAACCAGCAGCTCTAAACTGCATACATGAAATTAGATCCAAAATTTTGAGAATATCAAAACAACAACACCTTCAAAATAAACTATTTCGTGACTCCAAATCTGCCAAGTACAAAGGGGGTACCCAGATTTGAACTGGGGACCTCTTGATCTGCAGTCAAATGCTCTACCACTGAGCTATACCCCCCCCACACATCAAGCAGCTCAAAACTCCATACATGAAATTAGTCCAAAATTTTGAGACTATCAAACAACAACATCTTCCCCTTTAAAAAAAAGTTCTAAAGTTCTATTGTGACTCAAAATCTGCCAAGTCCTAAGCTGGCAATCAGATTTGAATTGGGGACCTCTTGATCTGCAGTCAAATACTCTACCACTGAGCTATACCCCCACACAACCAGCAGCTGTAAACTGCATACATGAAATTAGATCCAAAATTTTGAGAATATCAAACAACAACATCTTCCCTTTAAAAAAAAGTTCTATTGTGACTCCAAATCTGCCAAGTCCAAAGGGGGCACCCAGATTTGAATTGGGGACCTCTTGATCTGCAGTCAAATGCTCTACCACTGAGCTATACCCCCACACAACCAGCAGCTCAAAACTGCATACATGAAATTAGATCCAAAATTTTGAGAATATCAAAACAACATCTTCCCCTTCAAAAATAAAACTATTTCGTGACTCCAAATCTGCCAAGTACAAAGGGGGCACCCAGATTTGAACTGGGGACCTCTTGATCTGCAGTCAAATGCTCTACCACTGAGCTATACCCCCACACATCAAGCAGCTCAAAACTCCATACATGAAATTAGATCCAAAATTTTGAGACTATCAAACAACAACATCTTCCCTTTAAAAAAAAAGTTCTAAAGTTCTATTGTGACTCAAAATCTGCCAAGTCCTAAGCTGGCAATCAGATTTGAACTGGGGACCTCTTGATCTGCAGTCAAATTCTCTACCACTGAGCTATACCCCCACACAACCAGCAGCTCTAAACTGCATACATGAAATTAGATCCAAAATTTTGAGAATATCAAACAACAACACCTTCAAAATAAACTATTTCGTGACTCCAAATCTGCCAAGTACAAACTGGGCACCCAGATTTGAACTGGGGACCTCTTGATCTGCAGTCAAATGCTCTACCACTGAGCTATACCCCCACACATCAAGCAGCTCAAAACTCCATACATGAAATTAGATCCAAAATTTTGAGACTATCAAACAACAACATCTTCCTTTTAAAAAAAAAAGTTCTAAAGTTCTATTGTGACTCAAAATCTGCCAAGTCCTAAGCGGGCATTCAGATTTGAATTGGGGACCTCTTGATCTGGAGTCAAATGCTCCATCCCTGAGCTATATCCCCACACAACCAGCAGCTCTAAACTGCATACGTGAAATTAGATCCAAAATTTTGATAATATCAAAAAACAACAACATCTTCCCTTTAAAAAAAAAAAGATATTTGGTTACTCCAAATCTGCCAAGACCAAAGAGGGCACCCAGATTTGAATTGGGGACCTCTTGATCTGCAGTCAAATGCTCTACCACTGAGCTATACCCCCACACAACCAGCAGCTCTAAACTGCATACATGAAATTAGATACAACATTTTGAGACTATCAAACAACAACATCTTCCCCTTAAAAAAAAGTTCTATTGTGACTCAAGATCTGCCAACTCCATAGGGGGCACCCAGATTTGAACTGGGGACCTCTTGATCTGGAGTCAAATGCTCTATACCTGAGCTAAACTATACAGAAGTTAAACCTCAAAACCGGACACAGTGAATTAGATCCTAAATTTTGAGAATACTAAACAACAACTTGTTCAATCTGGCAATAATAAAAAAAACAACAGCTGCTGTTTGAAGTCAAGGTCTTTGGTTATGCCAAGCATGCTACATCCAAAAGAGGGATCTCTTGATAAGCATTCAAATGCTCTGCCATTGACCTATAACCCCCTTGATAGTATAACGCACAAGCCACAAAAACAAACTTAAGCCAAAGATTTGGTTGTTCCAAATCTGCCGAGTCCAAAGGGGGCACCCAGATTTGAACTGGGGACCTCTTGATCTGCAGTCAAATGCTCTACCACTGAGCTATATCCCCACACAACCAGCAGCTCTAAACTGCATACATGAAATTAGATCCAACATTTTGAGACTATCAAACAACAACATCTTCCCTTTAAAAAAAAAAAAAAAAGTTCTATTGTGACTCCAGATCTGCCAAACTCCATAGGGGGCACCCAGATTTGAACTGGGGACCTCTTGATCTGCAGTCAAATACTCTACCACTGAGTTATACCCCCCTCACAACCAGCTCAAAACTGCATACACGAAATTAGATCCTAAATTTTGAAAATATCAAACAACAACATCTTCCCTTTAAAATGAAATCTTTGCTTACTCCAAATCTGCCAAGACCAAAGGGGGAACCCAGATTTGAACTGGGGACCTCTTAATCTGGAGTCAAATGCTCTATACTGAGCTATACCATAGAGAAGCAATACCTCAAAACCGGACACAGTAAATTACATCCTAAATTTTGTGTTTCTCAAACAACAACTTCTTCCCTTTTAAAAAAAATCACTTTTTTACTCCAAATCTGCCAGGTCCTTAGGGGGCACCCAGATTTGAACTGTGGACCTCTTGATCTGCAGTCAAATGCTCTACCACTGAGCTATATCCCCCCACACAACTAGCAGCTCTAAACTGCATACATGAAATTAGATCCAACATTTTGAGACTATCAAACAACAACATCTTCCCTTTAAAAAAAAGTTCTATTGTGACTCCAAATCTGTCAGGTCCTTAGGGGGCACCCAGATTTGAACTGGGGACCTCTTGATCTGCAGTCAAATGCTCTACCACTGAGCTATACCCCCACACAACCAGCAGCTCTAAACTGCATACATGAAATTAGATCCAAAATTTTGAGAATATCAAAAAACAACACCCTTCAAAATAAACTATTTCGTGACTCAAAATCTGCCAAGTACAAAGGGGGCACCCAGATTTGAACTGGGGACCTCTTGATCTGCAGTCAAATGCTCTACCACTGAGCTATACCCCGACACGTCAAGCAGCTCAAAACTCCATACATGAAATTAGATCCAAAATTTTGAGACTATCAAACAACAAACATCTTCCCTTTAAAAAAAAAAAGTTCTAAAGTTCTATTGTGACTCAAAATCTGCCAAGTCCTTAGGGGGCAATCAGATTTGAATTGAGGACCTCTTGATCTGCAGTCAAATGCTCCATCCCCTGAGCTATACCCCCACACAACCAGCAGCTCTAAACTGCATACGTGAAATTAGATCCAAAATTTTGATAATATCAAACAACAACATCTTCCCTTTAAAAAAAAAAAGATCTTTGGTTACTCCAAATCTGCCAAGACCAAAGGGGGCACCCAGATTTGAACTGAGGACCTCTTGATCTGCAGTCAAATGCTCTACCACTGAGCTATATCCCCACACAACCAGCAGCTCTAAACTGCATACATGAAATTAGATCCATCATTTTGAGACTATCAAACAACAACATCTTCCCTTTAAAAAAAAAGTTCTATTGTGACTCAAGATCTGCCAACTCCATAGGGGGCACCCAGATTTGAACTGGGGACCTCTTGATCTGGAGTCAAATGCTCTATACTGAGCTAAACTATACAGAAGTTAAACCTCAAAACCGGACACAGTAAATTAGATCCTAAATTTTGAGAATACTAAACAACAACTTGTTCAATCTGGCAATAAAAAACCAACAGCTGCCGTTTGAAGTCAAGGTCTTTGGTTATGCCAAGCATGCTACATCCAAAACAGGGATCTCTTGATAAGCATTCAAATGCTCTGCCATTGACCTATAACCCCCTTGATAGTATAATGCACAAGCCACAAAAACAAACTTAAGCCAAAGATTTGGTTGTTCCAAATCTGCCGAGTCCAAAGGGGGCACCCAGATTTGAACTGGGGACCTCTTGATCTGCAGTCAAATGCTCTACCACTGAGCTATACCCCCACACAACCAGCAGCTCTAAACTGCATACATGAAATTAGATCCAACATTTTGAGACTATCAAACAACAACATCTTCCCTTTAAAAAAAAAAAGTTCTATTGTGACTCCAGATCTGCCAACTCCATAGGGGGAACCCAGATTTGAACTGGGGACCTCTTGATCTGCAGTCAAATACTCTACCACTGAGTTATACCCCCTCACAACCAGCTCAAAACTGCATACACGAAATTAGATCCTAAATTTTGAAAATATCAAACAACAACATCTTCCCTTTAAAATGAAATCTTTGCTTACTCCAAATCTGCCAAGACCAAAGGGGGAACCCAGATTTGAACTGGGGACCTCTTAATCTGGAGTCAAATGCTCAATACTGAGCTATACCATAGAGAAGCAATACCTCAAATCCGGACACAGTAAATTACATCCTAAATTTTTTGTTTCTCAAACAACAACTTCTTCCCTTTAAAATAAATCACTTTTTTTACTCCAGATCTGCCAACTCCATAGGGGGCACCCAGATTTGAACTGGGGACCTCTTGATCTGCAGTCAAATGCTCTACCACTGAGCTATACCCCCACACAACCAGCAGCTCTAAACTGCATACATGAAATTAGATCCAAAATTTTGAGAATATCAAACAACAACACCTTCAAAATAAACTATTTCGTGACTCCAAATCTGCCAAGTACAAAGGGACACCCAGATTTGAACTGGGGACCTCTTGATCTGCAGTCAAATGCTCTACCACTGAGCTATACCCCCACACATCAAGCAGCTCAAAACTCCATACATGAAATTAGATCCACAATTTTGAGACTATCAAACAACAACATCTTCCCTTTAAAAAAAAAGTTCTAAAGTTCTATTGTGACTCAAAATCTGCCAAGTCCTAAGCGGGCAATCAGATTTGAATTGGGGACCTCTCGATCTGCAGTCAAATGCTCCATCCCTGAGCTATACCCCCACACAACCAGCAGCTCTAAACTGCATACGTGAAATTAGATCCAAAATTTTGAGAATATCAAACAACAACACCTTCAAAATAAACTATTTTGTGACTCCAATTCTGCCAAGTACAAAGGGGGCACCCAGATTCGAACTGGGGACCTCTTGATCTGCAGTTAAATGCTCTACCACTGAGCTATACCCCCACACATCAAGCAGCTCAAAACTCCATACATGAAATTAGATCCAAAATTTTGAGACTATCAAACAACAACATCTTCCCTTTAAAAAAAAAGTTCTAAAGTTCTATTGTGACTCAAAATCTGCCAAGTCCTAAGCGGGCAATCAGATTTGAATTGGGGACCTCTCGATCTGCAGTCAAATGCTCCATCCCTGAGCTATACCCCCACACAACCAGCAGCTCTAAACTGCATACGTGAAATTAGATCCAAATTTTTGATAATATCAAACAACAACATCTTCCTTTTAAAAAAAAAAAGATTTTTGGTTACTCCAAATCTGCCAAAACAAAGTGGGCACCCAGATTTGAACTGAGGACCTCTTGATCTGCAGTCAAATGCTCTACCACTGAGCTATACCCCCACACAACCAGCAGCTCTAAACTGCATACATGAAATTAGATCCAACATTTTGAGATATCAAACAACAACATCTTCCCTTTAAAAAAAAAATCTCTATGGTGACTCCAAATCTGCCAAGTCCAAAGGGGGCACCCAGATTTGAACTGGGGACCTCTTGATCTGCAGTTAAATGCTCTACCACTGAGCTATACCCCCACACAACCAGCAGCTCAAAACTGCATACACGAAATTAGATCCTAAATTTTGAGAATATCAAACAACAACACCTTCAATCTGGCAATAAAAAAAACAACAGCTCTTTGTGACTCAAAATCTGCCAAGACCTAAGCCAAGCACCCAGATTTGAACTGGGGACCTCTTGATCTGCAGTCAAAATGCTCTACCACTGAGCTATACCCCACACAACCAGCAGCTCTAAACTGCATACATGAAATTAGATCCAAAATTTTGAGAATATCAAACAACAACATCTTCCCTAAAAAAAAGCCAAAGATTTCTTTTGGTGACTCCAAATCTGCCAAGTCCAAAGGGGGGCACCCAGATTTGAACTGGGGACCTCTTGATCTGCAGTCAAATGCTCTACCACTGAGCTATACCCCCACACAACCAGCAGCTCTAAACTGCATACATGAAATTAGATCCAACATTTTGAGACTATCAAACAACAACATCTTCCTTTTAAAAAAAAAAAGATCTTTGGTTACTCCAAATCTGCCAAGACCAAAGGGGGCACCCAAATTTGAACTGAGGACCTCTTGATCTGCAGTCAAATGCTCTACCACTGAGCTATACCCCCACACAACCAGCAGCTCTAAACTGCATACATGACATTAGAGTCCAAAATTTTGATGATATCAAAACAACAACATCTTCCCTTTAAAAAAAGATCTATCTTTAACACCTTCAAAATAAACTATTTCAAGGGGGCACCCAGATTTGAACTGGGGACCTCTTGATCTGGAGTCAAATGCTCTATACTGAGCTAAACTATACAGAAGTTAAACCTCGAAACCGGACACAGTAAATTAGATCCTAAATTTTGAGAATACTAAACAACAACTTGTTCAATCTGGCAATAATAAAAAACAACAGCTGCCGTTTGAAGTCAAGGTCTTTGGTTATGCCAAGCATGCTGCTACATCCAAAACAGGGATCTCTTGATTAGCATTCAAATGCTCTGCCATTGACCTATAACCCCCTTGATAGTATAACGCACAAGCCACAAAAAACAAACTTAAGCCAAAGATTTGGTTGTTCCAAATCTGCCGAGTCCAAAGGGGGCACCCAGATTTGAACTGGGGACCTCTTGATCTGCAGTCAAATGCTCTACCACTGAGCTATACCCCCACACAACCAGCAGCTCTAAACTGCATACATGAAATTAGATCCATCATTTTGAGACTATCAAACAACAACATCTTACCTTTAAAAACAAGATCTTTGGTTACTCCAAATCTGCCAAGACCAAAGGGGGCACCCAGATTTGAACTGGGGACCTCTTGATCTGCAGTCAAATGCTCTACCACTGAGCTATACCCCCACACAACCAGCAGCTCTAAACTGCATACATGAAATTAGATCCAAAATTTTGAGAATATCAAACAACAACATCTTCCCTTTTTAAAAAAAAATTCCCTTTAAAATGTCCAAATCTGCCAAGACCAAAGGGGGCACCCAGATTTGAACTGGGGACCTCTTGATCTGCAGTCAAATGCTCTACCACTGAGCTATACCCCCACACAACCAGCAGCTCTAAACTGCATACATGAAATTAGATCCAAAATTTTGATGATATCAAACAACAACATCTTCCCTTTAAATAAAGATCTTTGGTTACTCCAAATCTGCCAAGTCCAAAGTGGGCACCCAAATTTGATCTGGGGACCTCTTGATCTGGAGTCAAATGCTCTATACTGAGCTAAACTATACAGAAGTTAAACCTCGAAACCGGACACAGTAAATTAGATCCTAAATTTTGAGTACTAAACAACAACTTGTTCAACCTGGCAATAATAAAAAACAACAGCTGCCGTTTGAAGTCAAGGTCTTTGGTTATGCCAAGCATGCTACATCCAAAACAGGGCTCTCTTGATAAGCATTCAAATGCTCTGCCATTGACCTATAACCCCCTTGATAGTATAACGCACAAGCCACAAAAGCAAACTTAAGCCAAAGATTTGGTTGTTCCAAATCTGCCGAGTCCAAAGGGGGCACCCAGATTTGAACTGGGGACCTCTTGATCTGCAGTCAAATGCTCTACCACTGAGCTATACCCCCACACAACCAGCAGCTCTAAACTGCATACATGAAATTAGATCCAACATTTTGAGACTATCAAACAACAACATCTTCCCTTTAAAAAAAAGTTCTATTGTGACTCCAGATCTGCCAAGTCCAAAGGGGGCACCCAGATTTGAACTGGGGACCTCTTGATCTGCAGTCAAATACTCTACCACTGAGTTATACCCCCTCACAACCAGCTCAAAACTGCATACACGAAATTAGATCCTAAATTTTGAAAATATCAAACAACAACATCTTCCCTTTAAAATGAAATCTTTGCTTACTCCAAATCTGCCAAGACCAAAGGGGGAACCCAGATTTGAACTGGGGACCTCTTAATCTGGAGTCAAATGCTCTATACTGAGCTATAACATAGAGAAGCAATAACTCAAAACCGGACACAGTAAATTACATCCTAAATTTTGTGTTTCTCAAACAACAACTTCTTCCCTTTAAAATAAATCACTTTTTTACTCCAGATCTGCCAACTCCATAGGGGGCACCCAGATTTGAACTGGGGACCTCTTGATCTGCAGTCAAATGCTCTACCACTGAGCTATAACCCCACACAACCAGCAGCTCTAAACTGCATACATGAAATTAGATCCAAAATTTTGAGAATATCAAACAACAACACCTTCAAAATAAACTATTTCGTGACTCCAAATCTGCCAAGTACAAAGGGGGCACCCAGATTTGAACTGGGGACCTCTTGATCTGCAGTCAAATGCTCTACCACTGAGCTATACCCCCACACATCAAGCAGCTCAAAACTCCATACATGAAATTAGATCCACAATTTTGAGACTATCAAACAACAACATCTTCCCTTTAAAAAAAAAGTTCTAAAGTTCTATTGTGACTCAAAATCTGCCAAGTCCAAAGGGGGCACCCAGATTTGAATTGGGGACCTCTTGATCTGCAGTCAAATGCTCTACCACTGAGCTATACCCCCACACAACCAGCAGCTCTAAACTGCATACATGAAATTAGATCCAACATTTTGAGAATATCAAACAATAACACACCTTCAAAATAAACTATTTCGTGACTCCAAATCTGCCAAGTACAAAGGGGGCACCCAGATTTGAATTGGGGACCTCTTGATCTGAAGTCAAATGCTCTACCACTGAGCTATACCCCCGACACGTCAAGCAGCTCAAAACTCCATACATGAAATTAGATCCAAAATTTTGAGACTATCAAACAACAACATCTTCCATTAAAAAAAAGTTCTAAAGGTTCTATTGTGACTCCAAACCTTCCAAGTCCAAAGGGGGCACCCA
The DNA here is from genome assembly GCF_018340385.1 of Cyprinus carpio. Classification (NCBI taxonomy): domain Eukaryota; kingdom Metazoa; phylum Chordata; class Actinopteri; order Cypriniformes; family Cyprinidae; genus Cyprinus; species Cyprinus carpio. Next base: position 2,482,470 of record NC_056582.1, on the reverse strand, counting down.
GATTTGAACTGGGGACCTCTTGATCTGCAGTCAAATGCTCTACCACTGAGATATACCCCACACAACCAGCAGCTCTAAACTGCATACATGAAATTAGATCCAAATTTTTGATAATATCAAACAACAACATCTTCCCTTTAAAAAAAAAAAAAAAATCTTTTGTGACTCCAAATCTGTCAAGTCCAAAGGGGGAAGCCAGATTTGAACTTGGGACCTCTTGATCTGCAGTCAAATGCTCTACCACTGAGCTATACCCCCACACAACCAGCAGCTCTAAACTGCATACATGAAATTAGATCCAAAAATTTTGAGAATATCAAACAACAACATCTTCCCTTCAAAAAAGTTATTTCTATTGTGACTCCAGATCTGCCAACTCCATAGGGGGCAACCCAGATTTGAACTGGGGACCTCTTGATCTGCAGTCAAATGCTCTACCACTGAGCTATACCCCCACACATCAAGCAGATAATCCATACATGAAATTAGATCCAAAATTTTGAGACTATCAAACAACAACATCTTCCCTTTAAAAAAAAAGTTCTAAAGTTCTTTGTGACTCCAAATCTGCCAAGTCCTAAGGGGGCACCCATATTTGAACTGAGGACCTCTTGATCTGCAGTCAAATGCTCTACCACTGAGCTATACCCCCACACAACCAGCAGCTCTAAAACTGCATACATGAAATTAGATCCAAAATTTTGAGAATATCAAACAACAACATCTTTCCCTTAAAAAAAAAAAACTATTTGGTGACTCCAAATCTGCCAAGCCCAAAGGGGGCACCCAGATTTGAACTGGGGACCTCTTGATCTGCAGTCAAATGCTCTACCACTGAGCTATACCCCCACACAACCAAGCAGCTCTAAACTGCATACATGAAATTAGATCCAAAATTTTGAGACTATCAAAAAACAACATCTTCCCTTTAAAAAAAAAAAAGTTCTTTGTGACTCCAAATCTGCCAAGTACAAAGGGGCACCCAGATTTGAACTGGGGACCTCTTGATCTGCAGTTAAATGCTCTACCACTGACCTATACCCCCACACAACCAGCAGCTCTAAACTGCATACGTGAAATTAGATCCAAAATTTTGATAATATCAAACAACAACATCTTCCCTTTAAAAAAAAAAAAGATCTTTGGTTTCTATTGTGCTGCCAAGTCCAAAGGGGGCACCCAGATTTGAACTGGGGACCTCTTGATCTGCAGTCAAATGCTCTACCACTGAGCTATACCCCCACACAACCAGCAGCTCTAAACTGCATACATGAAATTAGATCCATCATTTTGAGACTATCAAACAACAACATCTTCCCTTTAAAAAAAAAGTTCTATTGTGACTCCAAATCTGCCAAGTCCAAAGGGGGCACCCAGATTTGAACTGGGGACCTCTTGATCTGCAGTCAAATGCTCTACCACTGAGCTATACCCCCACACAACCAGCAGCTAAAAACTGCATACATGAAATTATATCCAAAATTTTGAGAATATCAAACAACAACATCTTCCCTTTTAAAAAAAAATCTTTGGTTACTCCAAATCTGCTAAGTACAAAGGGGGCACCCAGATTTGAACTGGGGACCTCTTGATCTGCAGTCAAATGCTCTACCACTGAGCTATACCCCCACACAACCAGCAGCTCAAAACTCCATACATGAAATTAGATCCAAAATTTTGAGAACTATCAAAACAACAACATCTTCCCTTTAAAAAAATCACTAAAGTTTTTGTGACTCCAAATCTGCCAAGTCCAAAGCGGGCACCCAGATTTGGAATTGGGGACCTCTTGATCTGCAGTCAAATGCTCTACCACTGAGCTATATCCCCCACACAACCAGCAGCTCTAAACTGCATACATGAAATTAGATCCAAAATTTTGAGAATATCAAACAACAACATCTTCCCTTTAAAAAAAAAAGTTCTATTGTGACTCCAAATCTGCCCAACTCAAAGGGGGCCCCCAGATTTGAACTGGGGACCTCTTGATCTGGAGTCAAATGCTCTATACTGAGCTAAACTATACCGAAGTTAAACCTCAAAACCGGACACAGTAAATTAGATCCTAAATTTTGAGAATACTAAACAACAACTTGTTCATAATAATAAAAAACAACAGCTGCCGTTTGAAGTCAAGGTCTTTTGTTATGCCAAGCATGCTACATCCAAAACAGGGATCTCTTGATAAGCATTCAAATGCTCTGCCATTGACCTATAAACAACCCCTTGATAGTATAGATGCACAAGCCACACAAAAACAAACTTAAGCCAAAGATTTGGTTGTTCCAAATCTGCCGAGTCCAAAGGGGGCACCCAGATTTGAACTGGGACCTCTTGATCTGCAGTCAAATGCTCTACCACTGAGCTATACCCCCACACAACCAGCAGCTCTAAACTGCATACATGAAATTAGATCCAAAATTTTGAGACTATGAAACAACAACATCTTCCCTTTAAAAAAAAGTTCTAGTGTATTGTGACTCCAGATCTGCCAACTCCATAGGGGGCACCCAGATTTGAACTGGGGACCTCTTGATCTGCAGTCAAATGCTCTACCACTGAGCTATACCCCCACACATCAAGCAGCTCAAAACTCCATACATGAAATTAGATCCTAAATTTTGAAAATATCAAACAACAACATCTTCCCTTTAAAATGAAATCTTTGCTTACTCCAAATCTGCCAAGACCAAAGGGGGAACCCAGATTTGAACTGGGGACCTCTTAATCTGGAGTCAAATGCTCTATACTGAGCTATACCATAGAGAAGCAGCATACTCTCAAAACCGGACACAGTAAATTACATCCTAAATTTTGTGTTTCTCAAACAACAACTTCTTCCCTTTAAAATAAATCACTTTTTTTTCTCCAAATCTGTCAGGTCCTTAGGGGGCACCCAGATTTGAACTGAGGAACTCTTGATCTGCAGTCAAATGCTCTACCACTGAGCTATACCCCCACACAACCAGCAGCTCTAAACTGCATACATGAAATTAGATCCAAACATTTTGAGACTATCAAACAACAACATCTTCCCTTTAAAAAAAAAAAAAGTTCTATTGTGACTCCAAATCTGCCAAGTCCTTAGGGGGCACCCAGATTTGAACTGGGGACCTCTTGATCTGCAGTCAAATGCTCTACCACTGAGCTATACCCCCACGCAACCTGCAGCTCTAAACTGCATACATGAAATTAGATCCAAAATTTTGAGAATATCAAACAACAACATCTTCCCTTTCAAATAAACTATTTCGTGACTCCAAATCTGCCAAGTACAAAGGGGGCACCCAGATTTGAACTGGGGACCTCTTGATCTGCAGTAAAATGCTCTACCACTGAGCTATACCCCCACATGTCAAGTAGCTCAAAACTCCATACATGAAATTAGATCCAAAATTTTGAGAATATCAAACAACAACATCTTCCCTTTAAAAAAAAGTTCTAAAGTTCTATTGTGACTCAAAATCTGCCAAGTCCTAAGCGGGCACCCAGATTTGAATTGGGGACCTCTTGATCTGCAGTCAAATGCTCCATCCCTGAGCTATACCCCCACACAACCAGCAGCTCTAAACTGCATACATGAAATTAGATCCAAAATTTTGATGATATCAAACAACAACATCTTACCTTTAAAAAAGATCTTTGGTTACTCCAAATCTGCCAAGACCAAAGTGGGCACCCAGATTTGAACTGAGGACCTCTTGATCTGCAGTCAAATGCTCTACCACTGAGCTATATCCCCACACAATCATCAGCTCTAAACTGCATACATGAAATTAGATCCAACATTTTGAGACTATCAAACAACAACATCTTCCCTTTAAAAAAAAGTTCTATTGTGACTCAAGATCTGCCAACTCCATAGGGGGCACCCAGATTTGAACTGGGGACCTCTTGATCTGGAGTCAAATGCTCTATACTGAGCTAAACTATACAGAAGTTAAACCTCAAAACCGGACACAGTTAATTAGATCCTAAATTTTGAGAATACTAAACAACAACTTGTTCAATCTGGCAATAATAAAAAACAACAGCTGCCATTTGAAGTCAAGGTCTTTGGTTATGCCAAGCATGCTACATCCAAAACAGGGATCTCTTGATTAGCATTCAAATGCTCTGCCATTGACCTATAACCCCCTTGATAGTATAATGCACAAGCCACAAAAACAAACTTAAGCCAAAGATTTGGTTGTTCCAAATCTGCCGAGTCCAAAGGGGGCACCCAGATTTGAACTGGGGACCTCTTGATCTGCAGTCAAATGCTCTTCCACTGAGCTATATCCCCACACAATCAGCAGCTCTAAACTGCATACATGAAATTAGATCCAACATTTTGAGACTATCAAACAACAACATCTTCCCTTTAAAAAAAAGTTCTAAAGTTCTATTGTGACTCCAGATCTGCCAACTCCATAGGGGGCACCCAGATTTGAACTGGGGACCTCTTGATCTGCAGTCAAATACTCTACCACTGAGTTATACCCCCTCACAACCAGCTCAAAACTGCATACACGAAATTAGATCCTAAATTTTGAAAATATCAAACAACAACATCTTCCCTTTAAAATGAAATCTTTGCTTACTCCAAATCTGCCAAGACCAAAGGGGGAACCCAGATTTGAACTGGGGACCTCTTAATCTGGAGTCAAATGCTCTATACTGAGCTATACCATAGAGAAGCAATACCTCAAAACCGGACACAGTAAATTACATCCTAAATTTTGTGTTTCTCAAACAACAACTTCTTCCCTTTAAAATAAATCACTTTTTTACTCCAGATCTGTATAATCAATTGCAGAATCTTACTATATAGATAAGCATGCACTTAATCCTTGTCAAATGCTCTACCACTGAGCTATACCCCCACACAACCAGCAAGCTCTAAACTGCATACATGAAATTAGATCCAAAATTTTGAGAATATCAAACAACAACACCTTCAAAAATAAACTATTTCGTGACTCCAAATCTGCCAAGTACAAAGGGGGCACCCAGATTTGAACTGGGGACCTCTTGATCTGCAGTCAAATGCTCTACCACTGAGCTATACCCCCAAACATCAAGCAGCTCAAAACTCCATACATGAAATTAGATCCAAATTTTGAGACTATCAAACAACAACATCTTCCTTTTAAAAAAAAGTTCTAAAGTTCTATTGTGACTCAAAATCTGCCAAGTCCTAAGCGGGCAATCAGATTTGAATTGGGGACCTCTTGATCTGCAGTCAAATGCTCCATCCCTGAGCTATACCCCCACACAACCAGCAGCTCTAAACTGCATACGTGAAATTAGATCCAAAATTTTGAGAATATCAAACAATAACACCTTCAAAATAAACTATTTCGTGACTCCAAATCTGCCAAGTACAAAGGGGGCACCCAGATTTGAACTGGGGACCTCTTGATCTGCAGTCAAATGCTCTACCACTGAGCTATAACCCCCACACATCAAGCAGCTCAACACTCCATACATGAAATTAGATCCAAAATTTTGAGACTATCAAACAACAACATCTTCCTTTTTAAAAAAAAGTTCTAAAGTTCTATTGTGACTCAAAATCTGCCAAGTCCTAAGCGGGCAATCAGATTTGAATTGGGGACCTCTTGATCTGCAGTCAAATGCTCCATCCCTGAGCTATACCCCCACACAACCAGCAGCTCTAAACTGCATACGTGAAATTAGATCCAAAATTTTGATAATATCAAACAACAAACATCTTCCCTTTAAAAAAAAAAAAGATCTTTGGTTACTCCAAATCTGCCAAGACCAAAGTGGGCACCCAGATTTGAACTGAGGACCTCTTGATCTGCAGTCAAATTCTCTAACACTGAGCTATATCCCCACACAACCAGCAGCTCTAAACTGCATACATGAAATTAGATCCAAATTTTGATGACTATCAACAACAACATCTTCCCTTTAAAAAAAGATCTTGGTGGACTCCAAATCTGCCAACTCCAAAGTGGGCACCCCAATATTTGAACTGGGGACCTCTTGATCTGGAGTCAAATGCTCTATACTGAGCTAAACTATACAGAAGTTAAACCTCAAAAAGATCCTAAATTTTGAGAATACTAAACAACACTTGTTCAAATCTGGCAATAATAAAAAACAACAGCTGCCGTTTGAAGTCAAGGTCTTTGGTTATGCCAAGCATGCTACCATCCAAAACAGGGATCTCTTGATAAGCATTCAAATGCTCTGCCATTTGACCTATAACCCCCTTGATAGT